>NC_135815.1:23413935-23681751 GCF_964213995.1 Mustelus asterias | reverse complement strand
TCCTAAACTCCAGTGGGTAAAGCCCAAATCTGTTCAATCTTTCTTTGAGGTATGCCCTTTATCCCAGGAATGAGTCGAGTGAACTTTTCTGAACTGCTTGTAATGCAATTATATCCTTTTTCAAATAAGGAGACCAAAACTGTAAAATCCCCCTACTTTAATATTCCATTCCCGTTTTAATAAATGTTAACACTTCTTCACTCTCTTCACCCTCGATTCTAATCTGTCGGGATTGGTCCTTCACTTAAGTTCTTCACTTTTACGTGAAGCTTGCGGAAATGTATTTTTCATTAATCTATGCTAATTCATGGAGGATAAATTAATCTGCACATGCTGTGTTTTACAGGATCCTTTGAATTCAGGAGATGATGTCAGTGAACAGGAGGTACCTGATCTGTTTGATACAGAAAATGTAATTGTTTGCCAATATGACAAGGTAAGTGCATTTGTGTTATTACATTCAAGTAAATATGTATTTATAAATTTCTCTTTCAAAGCTCATGTGCTTTTATTTTAAAAGTGATTTTTGACCAAGTGGTTCAAAGACAAAGGTCTTTGTCTTTGTCATAAGCAATAAGTCTTGGCGTTTGTTGCTTGGTTGTAATAAATTGTCAATTCTAGTATTTTTGGGAAGGTGGAAGAAGACACTGGATATTTACCCACAAGGCGAGAGATAAAATTAGAAGGAAATATATATCTGGCTGTTCTTCCACATGTTGAGACAAGATAGAGACATCTCCAGGAAAGAGAGCGATAATTGGGGATATTAGAAAACAAAGTGGCATATGATTGGAACTTATTTGTTCTATTGCAGTGACAGTTTATAACTAGACTTGTGATATACTTATGACTCTCTTAACTCGCATTTAAAAGCTCTGATGTCTGTCTGGCTTGTTGACAAAACAAGAATGTAGAAAAGATGGCAGCTCAGAGTTTCGTGTGTGCTTTTGGTGATCTTTGTGCTAGTGTATTTTTTGTTAGTGTTTGAAGCTCTGGGTTTCAAAATGGACAAGTTCCTCTTTTTTTTGCTTATTGCCTCCATTTTAGGCTAATTTTGAAACATCATTCCCTAAGGGCAATTGAAGATTCTTTACCTTCTCCACCCACCCCTGTTGTTAATTAAGGTGTTCCCCCCCCCCCCCCCCCCCCCCCCCACACCACCACCTGAAATGTAGACTTATTTAACTCTGTTAATGTAGCAAAGAAAGTGATTCATAGTTGGGAGTCAGACCCAAGCAGAGTAGGTGTGTAATTACAAGATGTGATCAAATATGCGGTTGCAAAGGTGGATCCTCAGAGCGTTCTTAACTGCAGAAGGATGAAGGAAGGCAAAGGCTTTGAGGAAGTTCCAGAGGAACGGCACGGTAGCACAGTGGTTAGCACTGCTGCTTCACAGCTCCAGGGTCCCGGGTTCGATTCCCGGCTCGGTCACTGTCTGTGTGGAGTTTGCACATTCTCCTCGTGTCTGCGTGGGTTTCCTCCGGGTGCTCCGGTTTCCTCCCACAGTCCAAAGATGTGCGGGTTAGGTTGATTGGCCAGGTTAAAAATTGCCCCTTAGAGTCCTAGGATGCGAAGGTTAGAGGGTAAAATATGTGGGGGTAGGGCCTGGGTGGGATTGTGGTCGGTGCAGACTCGATGGGCCGAATGGCCTCCTTCTGCACTGTAGGGTTTCTATGATAACATTCTATGAAAGTATGACATTTGTGTTTGAGTAGATCAATTTTAAGCTTGCTTTCCAGAAAATCAATAAAGTGCCTACGTCTGTTGAGTTCATAGGATTTGGATAATGTGATGAATAGCGATGAAAGGAATGGAATTTATTCTTATTACATAACATGGATTCTAATAAACCAAAGTCTTATTGTAATTGGATAGTGCGACAACAGTATCTAGCTCTGTCTCATTGTTCTCCTAACTAGAGATCAGTTTGCACTTTGTAATTAATAAAATCTTGTTCTCATAAATTGTAACTTTCAAACTGGATTTTTTAAAAGTCATTAATACTTTGAGGCAGATTGAAATTCTCTCATTTGCTCTACAAAATAGTTCAGTGAGCAAATCAGCAGGTTAAAACTCAAAGCAGTACTGCTGACATTAGAAGGGTACTTGTATTCTTCCTCTCAAGTACTCTGCCCAAACACCGGTCTGATTCATAATGCCATGATCTCCTCCACGGGTAGGGCAAGGTGGCAGGTCCAGAATCCATTCCAACCTGTTGTTGACACCAGTCTGATCTACACCAGCTATCCCGCCAACTGACCTCCCAAGGAGTCTGAGTTGCTATGGCTGCACGCTTACATGCGTGTTATAGCCTGGAGTCATGGATTGTGATAGTGAAGGCTCCAATTTATTTCCATCACATGACTGACCTGGAATCTCTCCCCCTTTTACTGCCTTCAATTTGCATAAGTTAGAAGGATGTAGAAGTTGATATTCTACCTGTTTGACCTCAGTATGAATGCACTTTCCTGGGCCATCAAATCTTGGTGTGGGACTTGAGCCAAGAGCTTCTGGCTCAGAGGCAAGGATGCTACCATTGTGCTACAAGACCTCATTACTTGTATTATAAAAGTGTGTAAAATAGTTGTACAAATTAATAAAGGAACCATATGTGATAGAATTTTCTACCTGGGATACATGGAGGATGATACTTTGATTCAATGTGTCATAGTCTTGCTATACCCTCCTTGAGGGTATAGGCTCTGGTCAGACCCCATTTGGAGTATTGTGAACAGTTTTGGGCCCCATATCTAAGGAAGGATGTGCTGGTTTGGAAAGGATCCAGAGGAGGTTCACAAGAATGATCCCTGGAAAGAAGAGCTTGTTGTATGAGGAATGGTTGAGGAACTCTGGGTCTGTACTCGTTGGAGTTTAGAAGGATACTGCGAGGCCTGGATAGAGTGGATGTGGAGAGGATGTTTCCACTAGTAGGAAAAACTAAAACCAGAGGGCACAACCTCAGGTGAAAGGGACGATCCTTTAAAACAGGGATGAGGAGGAATTTCTTCAGCCAGAGAGTGGTGAATCTGTGGAACTCTTTGCCGCAGAAGGCTGTGGAGGCCAGGTCATTGAGTGTCTTTAAGATAGAGATAGGTTTTTGATTTAATAAGGGGATCAGGGGTTATGAGGAAAAGGGCAGGAGAATGGGGATGAGAAAAATATCAGCCATGATTGAATGGCAGAGCAGACTCGATGGGTCGAGTGGCCCAATTCTGCTCCTGTCTTATGGTCTTATAAAAAACTCAATCAAATTAGTGAGACATGACCTCCCTCATACAAAACCATGCAGTCTGTTGCTATTAAGACCATTCAGTTCCAAATGTGTATAGATCCCTAAGAATCTTCTCCAACAATTTCATTGTTGCTGAAGTCAATCTCACTGGCCTATAATTACCCGGGTTATCCTTGCTACCCTTCTTAAATAACAGACAGCATTGGCTATAAATAATGGTTGCTATCTGGAGGATTTCGTTGACCACATTTCTCATTTCCAACTGACTTTTAAATGGACTAGCTAACTCTTGCAGTTGGCTTAAAGCGAGCATCTTAATAAAGCAACGGACTCTCTTAACTACTTGATTAATGTTCCTTCTCTTGTTACAAAGACACAATTGTTTACAGTAATAAAAAGAGAAAATACTGGAAAAGTCCAGGTCAGGCAGCATCTATGGAGAGAAATATAGGCCCATGATCTTTCAGCAAAACTGGAAAAAGTTGGTAACATAACCAGTTTTAAGCAAGTACAGAGGCAGGGGTAGGGCTGGGCTAGGTAAGGACCAAAGGAAAGATCTGGAATAGGATGGAAGAGAAGAATGATTAGATGACAAAATGATTGATGGTATAAGGCAAGAAGAGATAGATAGTAAAGGGACTGGAAATTAAACAAATGGATCCAGAGGAGGTATAAAGCCAACAGTCGAATTATTACCAGAAGTTGTTATCTGGAAAAAGTGGAAATGGTGTGATTTGAAATAGTTAAACTCAATGTTAAATCTGGAAGGTTGTGCAGTGGATAATCAAAAGACGAGGGTTGTTCTTCAGCATTCATTAAGTTCAGTAGAACATTGATGGAGGCCCAGAACAGAGAGGTCATGTGGGAGTGGACAGAAAATTAACATGACAAACGATCAGAAGCTCAGGGTCTTGATGGTAACTGATTGCAGGTGTTCCATATAGTTCTTCCAACCTGCATTTGATCTCCTCCATGTAAGGCAGACTGCATTGTGAGCAACAAATATAGCACACTAAATTGAATGAAGTTCAAGCTGTGTGTGTTTTAGGCTCAAGATGATGGGAAGGAAGGGAAAAAAAGTGGTATTTCCTACACTTGTGGGGGAAGGTGCTGGGGTTGATGGGAGATTGGATCACAATGTTGCGGAGAGAAGGATTCCTTCAGAATATTGAAAGTGTGGTTTGGGGGTGGGGTGAAGGGTTGCAGATGTTTTTAATGGTCGTATCACGCTGAAGCATGGAAATAGGGTATGATCCGTTGAATGTGGAGGCTGGTGGATTGAAAGATCTTTCTGCAGTTTCTCTGGAGGCATCAGAGCAGATTACACATTTTGAACTGCAACCTGTCAAATCCTCCATTTTCTCCAATTGAGGTTCTTACAAACCTTTGCATTCACCTACTGCCCTCCTTTACATGCTAATGACAGACCCTTTTGTCCTCAGTTCATCCAATTAGTTAGTTGTTACATCCTTGAGATGATTGTCCAGCATGTAATATCATTGTCAGAACACTTGTGCCCTTCTCTTTGCTTCCCAGAGAGACTGTTTCTTGTTCGGTCTGACTTTCCTTGGTACTTACACATGAAGCCATAGTATATAATGGCTGACCAGTTCCCTGTTTCCCCACCAGTGTGAAGGGCTACAGATATTTCTTGCATATCAGATAGAAATTTATTGTACCTTAGGATGAATATTTCAGAATGATATTCTTCAGTCAGTCTAAAGAGATTCTATACATTTTGACAGTACATTGTTACTCTGTCAAGAGTTTGAGTTCTTTGAGTGCTTAAGTTATTTCACTTTATCTTCATATCTCAAAATGGGGATAAGCTAGGTCACTTAAAGTTCATCACAATAAGCTTCAGATCTAAATTTTGGAACTATCTTCTGCACAGCCTTAAAAGATGAAACTGGAAGGCTATTTTTGTTTATCCGTGGCCATTACTGGACCAGCATGTGTTGCCTATCCCTAATTGCCCTTGAATTGAGTGTATTTCCAAAACGCATTGCTGTGGGTCTGGAGTCACATGTAGGCCAGACCAGGTAAGGATGGCAGATTTTCCTTCCTTAATGGGGTTATCCTTCTAGATGGGTGCTTAGGTTAATTGACAATGGTTTCACGGTCAGCATCCAGATTTTTATTGAATTCAAACTTCACCATCTGACGTGGTGGGATTTGAACCCACTCCTGGGCGGCACGGTAGCACAGTGGTTAGTACTGCTGCTTCACAGCTCCAGGGTCCTGGGTTCGATTCCCGGCTCGGGTCACTGTCTGTGTGGAGTTTGCACATTCTCCTCGTGTTTGCGTGGGTTTCCTCCGGGTGCTCCGGTTTCCTCCCACAGTCCAAAGATGTGCGGGTTAGGTTGATTGGCCAGGTTAAAAATTGCCCCTTAGAGTCCTGGGATGTGTAGGTTAGAGGGATTAGCGGGTAAATATGTGGGGGTAGGGCCTGGGTGGGATTGTGGTCGGTGCAGACTCGATGGGCCGAATGGCCTCCTTCTGCACTGTAGGGTTTCTATGATTTCTATCTCAGATGATTACCCTGGGTCTCTGGATTACTAGTCCAGTGACAGTACCACTATGCCACTTCTTGCCCTGCATAGATATATATTTTAAATGTAATGTTTACTACACGCCCATTAATGTCCACTAAACATAATCTTTACACACACTCCTGTTGTAACGTAGTGATATTTCCTGCTCTGCACTTTTGGCTTTAAATCTAATTTTCCTTTGTGAGTTAGGAATGCTGCCCATATTAACAAAAGCACAGCCAAAATGTAAGTTACTTATAGTTAAAACTAAATAAATCATCTTATTCAAACACAAATCCTCCAATACCAGCCAGTAGAAAGTTTTCAGTACAATTAGAACTTTTTCTTAGATGTGCAGTGCATTTTTGATCTCTTTTTCCGTGCCACAACTTATCTCTTGTTGGACAGATTTTAACACAGTATGGTGTGTTGACCATCTTTTTGGTCAGTGTGATTTTGCTTGGTGTCTCTTTCAGTTGTTTTTCTTTATCTCAAATGAAAGCAATAACTTCCTTCTGTTCAAACTGGTTCCGGAAGTAAAATCATGCTGCTGTTTTTTCATGGGAAAAAAAAAGTTAAACCTGCAGGACCTCTAATGAAGGCTCCCCTGCAACTTTGCTTAAAAACTCCTGAAAGGTTGGAGGAGAGATAGTGAGCTGGGGAGGGAGGAAGGAAGGGAGATAATGAGCTGAGAAGGGACTGAGGGAAGAAAAATCTAATGAGGTGAGGAGGAAAGAGCTGTCTATTGTGTTAAGAACATCTGCAGAAATATGAATCTGCTTTGCTGAGCCAGATGACTTGGTCATTTGTAGAAGGACTAGGAGAAAGTTGAGAATTCTTTCCACCCAGTGGGTGATGAGATCTGGAACTCGCTGTTTGAACAGGTGGTAAAGGCATTTAGAAAGTACTTGAATATACAGTTGAAGTGCTGTAACCAACAACACAACAAACCAAGAGTAGGAAAGTGGGCTAGGCTGGAGGCTCTTTTACAATTGGCACAGGCATGATGAACCAAATGGCCTCCTGTACAGCAAATTGCTATGATTCTCTTTGAAGGTAAAACTGCCTGTCTTAACTGGAAAGGCTAGTCATATGCTGTACAGCTAGCAGTGTGCTTTTCAATGTTATCACAATTGCCTTGTTCTTGCTGTCCTTGAATAGAGAGTGTACCATTATTAGCTTGCTTTTTAAAGTACATAAAAACTAGATTGGATAAAAATATTTAGAATGAATCCCACTACTAGTTCAGTGGTAGGCCTTGCCTGAGTCGGGAGATACCAATTTCAAGCGGCTTTCTAGCACTTGAATGCATTATCTACACTGACACTTCGATGTTGCATTGATAGGGTGATAACTAGTTACTAAACCAAGGTCTCATCTGCCTGTTCAGATGAATGTCAAAGGGCGGCACTGCTGCCTCACAGTGCAGGGACTTGGGTCCAATTCCCGGCTTGGGTCTGTGTGGAGTCTGCACATTCTCCCCGTGTCTGCGTGGGTTTCCTCCAGGTGCTAATGTGAGTAGGCTCATATTACAAGAAGGACGGGTTGCATCTAAACTGGAGGGGCACAAATATTCTGGCCGGGAGGTTTGCTAGTGTCACACAGGAGGATTTAAACTAGTTTGGCCGGGGGGTGGGACCCAAAGCAAAGGTGAATTAGCTGAAGGGGAACAAGAGAGTAGGGCCAGTAAGACTCAGAAACAGTAGGCAGGGTGGGATTGCAAATCAGAGAGCGTCTGGTGGACTGAAGTGCATTTGTTTCAATGCGAGAAGTGTAGCAGGTAAGGCACATGAACTTGGAGCTTGGATTAGTACTAGAAACTATGATGTAGTTGCTATTACAGAGGCTTGATTAAGGGAAGGACAGGATTGGCAGCTTAACATTTCAGGATATAGATGTTTCAGGCGTGATAGAGGGGGATGTAAAAGGGGTGGGGGAGTTGCACTACTGGTTAAGGAGAATATCACAGCTGTACTCCGGGAGGACACGTCAGAGGGCTCATACAGCGAGGCAATATGGGTAGAGCTCAGGAATAGGAAAGGTATAGTCACAATGTTGGGGGTTTACTATAGGCCACCCAACTGCCAGCGGGAGATTGAGGAACAGATGTGTAGGCAGATTTTGGCAAGGTGTAAAAGTAACAGGGTTGTTGTGGTGGGAGATTTTAATTTCCCCTATATTGACTGGGACTCACTTAGTGCTAGGGGCGTGGATGAGGCAGAGTTTGTAAGGAGCATCCAGGAGGGCTTCCTGAAAGAGCATGTAGGTAGTCCAACTAGGGAAGGGGCCATACTGGACCTGGTATTGGGGAATGAGCCTGGCCAGGTGGTTGATGTTTCAGTAGGGGAGCAGTTCGGGAACAGTGACCACAATTCAGTAAGCTTTAAGGTACTGATGGATAAAGATAAGTGTAGTCCTCAAGTTAAAGTGCTAAATTGGGGAAAGGCTAATTACAACAATATTAGGCAGGAACTGAAGAATGTAGATTGGGGGCAGATGTTTGAGGGCAAATCAACATCTGGCATGTGGGAGGCTTTTAAGTGTAAGTTGATAGAGATTCAGGACCGCACATTCCTGTAAGGATGAAGGATATGTATGGCAAGTTTTGGGAACCTTGGATAACGAGAGATATTGTGCGCCTAATCAAAGAGAAAAAGGAAGCATTTGTCAAAGCTAGGAGGCTAGGAACACACGAAGCAAGTGTGGAATACAAGAAAAGTAGAAAGAAACTTAAGCAAGGACTAAGAAGAGCTAAAAGGGGTCATGAAAAAGCATTGGCCAGCAGGATTAAGGAAAATCCCAAGGCTTTTTACACATATATAAAGAGCAAGAGGGTAGCCAGGGAGAGGGTTGGCCCACTCAAGGACAAGGGAGGGATCTGTGTGTGGAGCCAGAGGAAATGGGCGAGGTATTAAATGAGTACTTTGCGTCAGTATTCACCAAAGAGAAGGACTTGGTGGATGATGAGTCTGGGAAAGGATGTGTAAATAGTTTGAGTCATGTTGAGATCAAAAAGGAAGGAAGTATTGGGGTTCTTGAGAAACATCAAGGTAGACAAGTCTCCAGGGCCTGATGGGATATACCCCAGAATACTGAGAGAGGCAAGAGAGGAAATTGCTGGGGCCTTGAGAGAAATCTTTGTATCCTCACTGGCTACAGGGGAGGTCCCAGAGGATTGGAGAATGGCCAATGTTGTTCCTTTGTTTAAGAAAGGTAGCAAGAATAATCCAGGTAATTACAGGACGGTGAGCCTTACATCAATGGTAGGGAAATTATTGGAGAGGATTCTTTGAGACAAGATTTATTCCCACTTGGAAATAAGTGGACGTATTAGTGAGAGGCAACATGGTTTTGCGAAGGGGAGGTTGTGTCTCTCAAACTTGATTGAGTTTTTCGAGGAAGTGACGAAGATGATTGATGAGGGTAGGGCAGTGGATGTTGTCTACATGGACTTCAGTAAGGCCTTCGACACGGTCCCTCATGGCAGACTGGTGCAGAAGGTGAAGTTGCATGGGATCAGAGGTGAGCTGGCAAGGTGGATACAAAACTGGCTCGGTCAAAGAAGACAGAGTAGCAGTGGAAGGGCGCGTTTCTGAATGGAGGGCTGTGACAACTGGTGTTCCTCAGGGATCAGTGCTGGGATCTTTGCTGTTTGTAATATATATATATAAATGATTTGGAGGAAAATGTAACTGGATTGATTAGTAAGGTCGACACAAAGGTTGGTGGATTTGCGGATAGTGATGAGGACCATCAGAGGATACAGCAGGATGTAGATCAGTTGGAGACTTGGGCGGAGAGATGGCAGATGGAGTTTAATCTGGACAAATGTGAGGTAATGCATTTTGGAAGGTCTAATACAGATAGGAAATCTACAGTAAATGGCAGAACCCTTAGGAGTATTGATAGGCAAAGGGATCTGGGTGTACAGGTACACAGGTCACTGAAAGTGGCAATGCAGGTGGAGAAGGTAGTCAAAAAGGCATACGGCATGCTTGCCTTTATCAGCCGGGGTATTGAGTTTAAAAATTGGCAAGTCATGTTGCAACTTTAGTTAGGCCGCACTTGGAATATAGTGTTCAATTCTGGTCGCTACACTACCAGAAGAATGTGGAGGCTTTGGAGAGGGTACAGAAAAGATTTACCAGGATGTTGCCTGGTATGGAGGGCATTAGCTATGAGGAGAGGTTGGAGAAACTTGGTTTGTTCTCACTGGAGCGACGGAGGTTGAGGGGAGACCTGATAGAAGTCTACAAGGTTATGAGAGGCATGGACAGAGTGGATAGTCAGAAGCTTTTTCCCAGGGTGGAAGAGTCCATTACTAGGGGGCATAGGTTTAAGGTGCGAGGGGCAAGTTTTAAAAGAGATGTACGAGGCAGATTTTTTACACAGAGAAGGCTGAGTGCCTGGAACTCGTTGCCGGGGGAGGTAGTGGAAGCGGATACGGTAGTGACTTTTAAGGGGCGTCTTGACAAGTACATGAATGAGATGGGAATAGAGGGATATGGTCCCCGGAAGTGTAGGGAATTTTAGTTAAGTCTGGCAGCATGGTCGGTGCAGGCTTGGAGGGCCGAAGGGCCTGTTCCTGTGCTGTAATTTTCTTTGTTCTTTGTTTTTTTTTGTTATTAACACTGCAATAAAGTTACTGTGAAAATCTCCCAGTCTCCATACTCTGGCGCCTGTTCGGGTACACTGAGGGCGAATTTAGCGTGGCCAATGTCTTTTGGACTGTGGGAGGAAACCAGAGCACCCGGAGGAAACCCATGCAGACTCGGGGAGAACGTGCAGACTCTGCACAGACAGTGATCCAAGCCGGGAATTGAACCTGAGTTCCTGGCAGCAGTGCTAACCACTGTGCCACCGTGCTGCCTTGAAGATTGTGTGCTTTCAATTTTTTTTGTTTATTCTCAGGCATTTCTTTCTTTCTATTGATCCTATTATAGAATAACTCTGATACTCCAATGCTGACTGTATGAAATTGGCATTGTTACTTTGTTTCCCTTTATTTTTGAAAGCCAATTTTATGGGAGTGATTATTGCCACCATTGGTGACTATGGTATATTATGTTTGACTGACTGCATTATTGTGAGTGTTTTCTTTTTGTATTAGATTCACAGGAGCAAAAACAGGTGGAAATTCTATCTTAAGGATGGAATAATGACCTTCAATGGGAGGGATTATGTGTTCTCTAAAGCTGTCGGGGACGCTGAATGGTAGAAGTGAAAACGCTCAATTAAACGAAGTGCCTAATCCATTGTGGGAGACCTTTTCAAATGACTTGTATATATTAATGCTCCCCACTGCCCATAAACTAATTTGTGAAAGATGTTGGTACAAGTTTTCTTTGTTTCCGTTGACGTTTCACATACTTGTGGTAAAATTGATCAGGACTTGTTGTGATGCAAGTTCGTTCAAAACAGAAGTTATTTAATCAGCTAATAATGATACTTAAAAGCACGCTTGAGTGTTTATTAAAGAGGCAAATTCAATGGCAAATATAATTTGTGTTGCAAGAAAATGTATTTGAATATTGGAAAATAAAATGATTATGCAAAATGTGTCTTGTAAGAAAGTAAAATTAAAAGGCATACAAGATACAAACGCCAGTGAAGAGATGTTGCCTACTAAGTAAAGGTTTGATCTAAATTGGGAGGAAAACCTGAGTAAATACTTAATAGCCTATAATTAACAGCATTTAATGTAATCCTGAATACTGAGTGTACCCAATAAATTGGTATTCTAATAATGGAGATTAAATGCTTAAATTTGTGTGGGGCTTTGTTCCCCACACATTTGACACATTTGCTTAATGGTGATAAGTAGCAAGGTTTTACTATCAGGATGTCTCCATCGGGATAGACTACTGTCCTTTGTACAACAACTACTCAGAAAACAAATTTATTTTTGTTTATATCGAAGACTGATCTATTGTGCCATATGAAACACTGTTTGCAGGAAATTCACAACCTATCAAGTAGGTTTCCAAACTAAATATATACGAAATGTTTATTGAAACCTTTTGGTATAATGCTATTTTTCAGATATTCCATTTAGAATTTTGAGGGTCTGTATATGTTTGATGTTTGTAAGTGTGACGACCCTCCCTTTTAAAATAGCTATTTTCTTTTGTCCACTCCAATTGATCCTCTCGTCTCACTGGGTTCTGTGGCCAGCAAGATATATGAACCCAAACTCTGAAATGGCTGCAGAGGGAGAAAGAAAAATGCTAGTAGTCAATGTCTGTTGTACCTATACTTTTTCATTTTCATTTGGGGAAACATGTAGCTTTTTCTAAGTATTTCCATGATGATGTGGCTGAGATTGGTATCTTACTAATATCCTCGATCATGGGTGTAACCCCTGGTTCCATTACTCCGTAGCACTGCACATTATTGCTCCAGAATGCAGGACGATATGTGTGCTTAGAATGCAATTTTGTCTTTTTTCAAAAAATGATTTTAAAAAAAAGAACAGTGCCAGAATTAAAGATTTAAAATATCTTTAGAGTTGAGATCCACGTTGATTTTATATCTGTTAGATTTTTTCGAAATTCACATTATTGTTATCACTATTTTGGTTTTGCTCGTATTAGTTGCAAAATTGTAAATCATCACCCTTAAAAGAGACACTCACAGTAAGATTGTATTATACTTTTTTGTTCCATTTTAGTGAGCAATGTATTCAAATGTAATTGTTCATTGTAATGAACAGAATAAAAGCAGAGGGAGAATCTTGTGACTAAACTTGTGTACGACCTTTACTTAAAGTTGTGGTATTGTATTTCTTATCTCTTTGCTTAATTTTATGTGAAGAGCAAATATGAGCTGAGTGGTGGAATGACTTGGCTGTATTGCAGCATAGGTTCAAATCTAACCCAAGACTGCATAGCATCTTGAACACAAGTATCAACTCTGTCAAGGAACTAAGACCTCACACTATATAGTTTTACAAAATAAAGTAGATTTCTTCATGGCTAGTTTCTAAAATTTTAAAAGCTGTATAACGACCTTTTAAAATGACAGAATCTATGTCTGCAATGATGTTCTGGAACTGAGATGATTGAACTCCAACAATCACCCCATCTTCCTTGATATGATTCCCAAATAGCGGAGAATTTTCCCCCAGTTTCCCTTGACTCCAGTTTTGCTCGGGCTCCTTTATGCCAAACATGGTCAAGTGAGGCCTTGATGTCCAGAGCAGTTACTTTCGCCTCAACTCTGGCATTCAGCTCTCTTGTCCATGTTTGAACCAAGGCTGTAAAGAGGTCAGGGGCTGAGTGACCTACCGGAATCCAAACTGAGTGTCGGTGAGGAGATTATTGCTAAGCAAGTGCAGTATGATGATTCTATTGATGATCTCTTGCATCATCACGTTACTGATTGAGAGTAGACTAATGGGGTGGTAATTGTGTGGTGTAGCTTTACCAGGTTGGCACCTCATTTTTAGGTAAACTTGGCTCTGCTCCTGGCATGTTGTCCTGCACTCTTTGAACCAGGATTGATCCCCTGACTTGGTGGTAATGGTAGAATGGAGTATTTGCTAGAACATGAGGTTACAGATTGTGGTTGAGTACAATTCTGCTGCTACTGATGGCCCACAGTGTCTCATTGTTGTCCAGTCGAGTTGCTGGACCAGTTTGAAATCTAACCTGCAGAGTCAGGAAAATTCATAATGGGGAATAGAGAAATGGCAGAAAAGCTAAATGATTACTTTGTGTCTGTTTCATTAAGGAAGATATAGATCTCCCTAGAAGTAGAGTTCCAGGGCACTAGGGAGAATGCAGAGTTGAAGGAAAATAGGATAATTAAGAAGGTTGTATTTGTGAAATGAATGGGACTAAAAGTTGATAAGCCCCCAGGACCTGATATTATGTATCAATGTTGAAAGAAATTACTATATAGTGGATGCATCGGTGATCATCTTCCAAAATTCTATAGATTCTGGAATGGTTCCTGAAGATAGCAAGGTAGCAAATGTCACCCCACTATTTAATAAGGGAGGGAGAGATAAAATGGGGAACGACAGACCTGTTAGCCTTACATCAGTGGTAGGGAAAATGCTGGAATCTATTATAAAGGATGTGATAAATAGACACTTAGACAATCATGAATTGATTGGGCATAGTCAGCATGGATTTGCGAATGGAAAATCGTGTTTGATGAACTTGAGTTTTTTTGAAGTGGTTACTAACAATTGCTAAAGGAGAGTTGATGGATTAAGTATATTCGGACTTTGAGAAGGCTTCAAATAAAGTCCTCCATCAGAGGTTAATTAGCAAAATAAATGCAAATAGGATAGGAGACAACATATTGTCATGGATTGAGGATTGGCTAACAGGCGAGTGTTGGAATAAATGGGTCATTCTTGCATTGCCAAGCTGTGGCTGGTGGGGTACCTCGAGGATCAGTAATTAGGCTCTAGCTGTTCACAACATATATCAATGATTTGGATGTGGGAACCAAATGTACTATTTCTAAATTTGCAGGTGATACAAAGCTAGGCAGAAATGTGTGTTGTGAGGAAGATGTAAAGCGGCTACAGGAGGATTCAAACAGACTTAATGAGTGAGCAAGAACATGGCAGATGGAATATGATGTGGAAAAATGAGATTTCTTCTACCAAAATGAATTACATGTGCAGAATGTTTCCTAAATGGTAAGAAATTAGAAATTGTGCATGTACAAAGGGACCTGGATGTCCTTCTCCATTAGTCACTGAAGGCTAGCATTAAGATACAGCAAGCTATTAAGAATATTAGCTTTCATCACGAGGATTTGAGGTCCTGGTTTAATTGCATAGGAGTTTTGTTAGACCATAACTGGAGTGGTCCCCTTCAGGAAATTAATGGCCATGTGGAGTGCAGCAGAGATTCAGCAGACTTGTTCCAGAGATGGCGGGACTGTCTTATGAAGAGAGATTGGACAAACTGAGCCTGCATTCTCTAGAGTTTTGAAGAATGAGAGGTGATCTCATTGAAACCTACAAAATAATTAAAGGAATAGACAGGGTAGATGCAGGTAAGGTGTTTCCCATGATTGGGGAGTCTAAAGCCAAGGGGCACAATTTCAAAATAAGGGGACGCCACTTAGGGTGAGAAAGAGAAATTTCTTTGCACAGAGGGTTGTGAATCTTTGGAATCCTCTACCCCAGAGGGCTCTGGAAGCTCAGCCGTGTGAGTATGTTTAAAGCAGAGATTGATAGATATCTGATTAACAACGTAAAGTATTATGACAGTGTGTGTAAAAGGCACTGAAGTGTCCGATCAACCATGATTGTATTAAATGATGGGGTGGGCACTATGGGCATTTCTATGATTAGCACAATAGCAGTGCCACACAACGTGATGGTGGGTATCCTCCCATGTGAAGACGTGGACTTCATCCCCAAGGACGGTATGGTGGTCACTGCTACTGATACTATCATGGGCAGATGCATCTATGGCACTCAGTGTAGTGAGGATGAGGTCAAGTTGTTTTTCCCTCTTGTTGGTTCCCTCACCAGCTGCCACAGACCCAGTCTAGCAACTGCGTCCTTTAGGACTTGATCAGCTTAGTCAGTAGTGGTGCTACCAAGCCATTCTTGGTGATGGACATTGAAATCCCCCACCCAGAGTACATTCTGTGCCCTTGTCACTCTTGGTGCTTCCATCAAGTGGTGTTCAAAATACTAATTTATTAGCTGAAGGGGGACAGTACGTGGTAATTAGCAGGAGATTTCCTTGCCCATGCTTGACCAGGTGTCAAGTGATTTCATTGATCCCAAAGTCAATGCTGAACACTGCCAGGTTAACTCCCTCCTGACTGTATAACATCGTGCTGCCACCTCTGCTGGGTCTGTCCTGCCAGGGGAACTGGACTTATTCAGGAATGGTGATGATGTCTGGGACATTATCTGTTAGATATGATTCCGTCAATATGACTATGTCAGGCTGTTGCTTGACTAGTCAATGAATCCATTCTTCCATTTTTGTCACAAGCCTCCAGATGTTAGTATGGAGGACTTTGTGGGGCTGAGGGGGCTGCGTTTGCCTTTGTCATTTTTGGTGCTGAGGTCAGCTGGAGGGTAATTAAGAGTCAACCACATTGCTGTTGCCCTGGAGTCACATTTAAGACATTTAGTTAAGGACAGCAGATTTCCTTCCCTAAAGGACATTCCCTAAAGGCTTTTACGACAATCGACAATGATTTCATGGTCATCATTAGATTTTTAATTCCGGATTTCCTTTTGCTTGAATTCCAATTCCACCACCTGCTGTGGTGGGATTTGAATCCAGGTACCCATAAAATGACTGTGTCTTAATTGTTGGAACATTTAACCATCTTGGGAACTCATTGGGGATACACACAACATATAGAAGCAGGAATAGGCCTCAGGCCCTTCAAGCCTGCCTGCAGTTCAATGCGATCATGGCTGATCCTTTTCTGTGCCATTTCCCCAAAGCCTTCTATTCCTTGATCTATCAAATAGTTATCCACCTCTACTTTAAATGCTTCTATTGATCCATCCTCCACCACCCTTTGAGGCAAAGAATTCCAGAGATCCACCACTCTTTGTGAAAAGAAACCTCTACGCACCTCAGTTTTAAGTGACCGGCCCTTTGTCTTGTAGCTATGGTCCCTTGTTTGAGACTCTCCCATTAGTGAAAACATCTGACCATCTACCCTGTCAAGCCCCCTCAGGATCTTTTATGTTTGAATAAAGTCACCCATCACTTTTCTAAATTCCAGGGAATACACTACCTCCCCCGGCAGTGTTCCAGGCACCCACCACCCTCTGTGTAAAAAAAAACTTGCCTCGTACATCTCCTCTAAACCTTGCTGCTCGCATCTTAAACCTATGCCCCCTGTAATTGACTCTTCCACCCTGGGAAAAAGCTTCTGACTTTCCACTCTGTCCATGCCCCTCTATCAGGTCACCCCTCAACCTCCATCGTTCCAGTGAGCATAAACAAAGTTTCTTCGACCTCTCCTCATAGCTAATGTCCTCCATACCAGGCAACATCCTGGTAAATCTTTTCTGTGCCCTCTCCAAAGCCTCTACATCCTTCTGGTAGTGTGGCGACCAGAATTGAACACTGTTCCAAGTGTGGCCTAACTAAGGTTCTATAAAGCTGCAACATGACTTGCCAATTTTTAAACTCAATGCCCTGGCCGATGAAGGCAAGCATGCCGTATGCCTTGACTACTTTCTCCACCCACGTTGCCACTTTTTGACCTGTGTACCTGTACACCCAGATCCCTCTGCCTATCAATACTCCTAAGGGTTCTGCCATTTGCTGTATATTTCCTATCTGTATTAGACATTCCAAAATGCATTACCTCACCCTTCATTACCTTCCTCCAGCATTTGAGTGTGTGCAAATAAACTAACCCTTTCAGTTCCTCCCATCTTGAGTTTGGTGTGGACTTTATTAATAGAGAATTGGATCGCACCAAAGCTGAGGGATTGGGAAATATGCCACCATTTATAAAAGGGGAAATCAAAATTAAAACACCTTTTTGTTTACAGACAAGTGGTAAGAGGTCTTTTCAGGACAGTTCAAATGAACCCCCCTCCTATCCATAGCAACTGAGAAAGGATTGTTTGACTCACTTAAGTTGATCCAGTTCTTTCAGACCATGTACCATTTGCACTATTAGGGACTTGATCCAATTTATTCAGCCTCCTGAAGGAGATGATTAACCATTGGTAAAACCTCCAAGAAGAAAATGTTCTGTAATTTGTCACTAACCTGTTCAATAATCTTGTGAAGCATCAGTGAATCAATCTAATATTATATCCAGCAGCGCTGGAGACATAATGTTCTGCAACTTGATAATCTATATCTAAAGTTTAATTCTGTTCTTACCCAGATAATCATGCGTCTTTTTTAAAATTCAAATCAGATTTTAAAGGTAGCTAATTCCACATATCTACTGCATTGAGGAAGACCTTTCTCCTATTCTTTAGTCTTAGATAAGTCTTGGTAATATTGTGTTTTTGTTCTTTGGATAATTTAAATTAAAGTTGTAGTGATCATTTTCTTTATTCTCCTGTTGAATTCCAAAATCATTCAGTTCACTCCTCCCTAAATGCTGTATAAATTGCACATGATTAAAGTAACCTTGCAGACAAATGACATTGAAATGCACTGGATATTTGATGAATTTCATCGATAACAAGCTCACATGAATGCTGATGTATCTACATTTTCCTTTTCATTTTTTTTCCTGCAGGCTCTCATCCCAGTGTTAGGTTTCCTAATTAGTGACTCTGATTGGAAAGCAAATTGGCTGCAATCTTAACACTGTTCACACTAGCGGGATTTTCCCATCCTACCGCAGTGAACGGACATTTGGCTGGCTGCCAAATTCTCGCTACAGCGGGAATGTGGCCTGAACGGGTGCTAAGATCGTGCCTAAGATCAGGTTTGTGCCTCTCCTCATGAACATTTAATATCTCTCCTTGGTATTTCTCTTGGGGTTGAGCTTAGCTCCATATGAAAATTCCACATGACCCATTGTGTAATATAGGCTTTCCTCTGTTTGATTTCTGGTGCGCATTATCCTTCAACCATCATTCCTTCACCATTTTGAAAGTAATGCACTGAAAATGAACCATTGCAATGAAATGTAGAATAAAGAGTACTTTTTACTTAAAATAAGAAATTGCTCTTCTGCTTTAGCACGGGCGGCACGGTAGCACAGTGGTTAGCACTGCTGCTTCACAGCTCCAGGATCCCGGGTTCGATTTCCGGCTCGGGTCACTGTCTGTGTGGAGTTTGCATATTCTCCTCGTGTCTGCGTGGGTTTCCTCCGGGTGCTCCGGTTTCCTCCCACAGTCCAAAGATGTGCGGATTAGGTTGATTGGCCAGGTTAAAAATTGTCCCTTAGAGTCCTGGGATGCGTAGGTTAGAGGGGTTAGCGGGTAAAATATGTGGGGGTAGGGCCTGGGTGGGATTGTGGTCGGTGCAGACTCGATGGGCCGAATGGCCTCCTTCTGCACTGTAGGGTTTCTATGATTTCTTTCGTCATGAGGCTAAATAGATTGTGCTAATTGTTAATTTTAATACTAAACATACCTTCCGACAAATTATTTAAGAATAGTATAAAAAAGCAGAGGTTTCAAAACTGGCTTTTGTGAAATTTCACACGTCAATGATCCCTTCTCACCAAAAGACACTTTTATTTACCATCTTCAGCTTGTTTCCTGTTTCCTTATTGTCCTGAAGGTAGTGACTCAGGCCAGGGTACAATTTCACTAACAGTTCATGCTGATGGAAACAATGCTGTCATTTTAACACCATCATCCAGATAATAATAGATATGTTCAAACCCATTTTGAAAGCTCAGGAGCTACAGAACTCCCTCCACAAATACTGTGTACAAAAGATTGGATTTCTCATGGAAATATATTCTTAAAGTGGATTTGACCAATTATTAACGATCAAAATATTGCCACAGGAATGTAATTAAATAACTTTGGCTATCAGACAGCTTATAAAATAAGATTTGTGCTGGATAGGAGAAGAATATTGAATAAAGTAGCAGTATAGAAACCCTACAGTGCAGAAGGAGGCTCTATCCCCGAAACCTCACATATTTACCCTGCTAATCCCTCTAACATATACATCCCGGGATACTAAAGGGCAATTTGGCATAGCCAATCAACCTAATCTGCACATCTTTGGACTGTGGGAGGAAACTGGAGCACCCAGAAGAAACCCAAGCAGACACGGGGAGAACGTGCAAACTCCACACACACAGTGACGCAAGCTGGGAATCGAACTGACGTCCCTGGAGCTGTGAGGCCGCAGTGCTAATCACTGTGCTACCATATTCTGCCAATATGCTTAATGACTGTATTGGAAAGAAAGTAAAGTGTTGTACCTGTTGTATCAAATTAAAAATGATTTATTTTAGTATCAAAAGTATCAAGATAAGTGTATACATGTTTATTCTTTCTCCATTAAATGTGTCGCTGCAATGCAAATATTCTGCCTTTACCCCTTCTCAACACTATTTCATGCAACTGGGGTTGGAGGGCGAATGTTTATAAGGACATAATACTAGTCTCAAAGTTTAGTTGCCAGCAGCCAAAACATCCCAGCTCCCTAAACTCTCCCGGTATGTAAAATCAGGATTACCCCCTTTATCCCTCTATGGCCCCTTGACCGCTCAGCTGCAATTTCATCCTTGAATCCTTGCAATCAGATTTACACCCCTTCTGCAGCACTGCAATGTCACTAACAGTTGCCAACTGCATTTTCTGCAACTCTGATGTCTTGTTCCTCTTCCTCATCATTGTCTATTTGTAGCATTTGACATGCCTCATTGTCCAACTCAGTGAACCTACCGTTGCTTGATTTCACTCTTATCATTGTTGCCAGATCATCTCTTTCCACCCCACAGTATCACTTCAGGAGTTCCCAAGCTTGGGCTACCTCCTCTTCTCACCTACATAGAGTCATAGTCATAGAATCATAGAGATTTACAGCATGGAAACAGGCCCTTTAACCCAAATTGTCCGTGCCGCCCTTTTTTTAACCACCAAGCTACTCCCAATTGCCCACATTTGGCCCATATCCCATTATACCTATCTTACCCATGCAACTGTCTAAATGCTTTTTAAAAGACAAAATTGTACCCGCCTCTACTACCACCTCTGGCAGCTTGTTCCAGACACTCACTACCTTTTGAGTGAAGAAATTGCCCCTCTGGGCCCTTTTGTATCTCTCTGCTCTCACCTTAAGCCTATGCCCACTAGTTTTAGACTCCCCTACCTTTGGGAAAAGATGTTGACTATCATGTTGCCCCTCAATGACATATGCAAACATGGATCCAGATTCCAAATCTATGCAGATGATACCTAGATCTGCCTTTCATCCATCTCTCTTGACCCCCTCCAATGGCTTTATCATGTCAGATGCATTGTTGGAATTTCAGTCTGGGTAGAGCTGCAATTTGCTCCAGCTAGACATTGGGAAAACTGAAGCCATCATCAATGGCTCTTGCAACAGATTTCACGCTCTCACCAATGACTTTATCTCTCTCCTTGGTCATTTTTCATGTTTGCAGTCATAGCTTCCCATTGAATCCCAAGCTCAGCTTCCAATTCAATGATTTCTCCATTAAAAAACCTATCTACTTCTACCTCAAAATTTCCAAATTCATCTCATTTAAAGTTTATTTATTAGTGTCACAAGTAGGCTTGCATTAACACTACAATGGAGTTACAGTGACACACTCCGACGCCAGTTCGGGTACAATGATGGAGAATTTAGCACGGCCAATGCACCTAACCAGCATATCTTTTGGACTGGCAGGAAACCTGAGCACCTGGAGGAAACCCACGCAGACACGGGGAGAACGTGCAGACTCCGCACAGACAGTGACCCAAACTGGGAATTGAACCCGGGTACCTGGCTTTGTGAGGCAACAGGGCTAACCACTGTGCTGCCACTATTTAGATTGAATTTTCTTTTCCTTCTTAATACTTCCAAATTTGATTATTCCAATACTCTCTTTTCCTGTTTTCTATGCTGTATAGCACTTCCACTCATTTGAAACTTTGCTGTCCTTTATCCTTTATGACACCAGGCCCTGCTTCGCCTTCACTCATAACCTCAGTAACTGTAGGGCCACAAATCCTCCCTTCCCAACTCTTATTCTGGCTTCCAGCCTCTGGTGTACTCATCTCCTTTATGACCTCGGGCAGATATGAAATAAGAATAATACCAGATAACTACTTTCTATTTGTTCATAATGTGACCAATGATTGTTATGCAGTGCTGTACATAGATAGTAGATTTTGGGAATGAGATCAAACTTCAGTTTGAATGGACTGTTGGGTGCTGCAATGTATGGGATTTAACTGAAAAATAAACTCGGAAGGTCGCCAAGGTTTGCACCTCTGGCAGCTTGTTCCAGACACCTCACTACCTTTTGAGTGAAGAAATTACCCCTCTGGACCCTTTTGTATCTCTTTGCTCTCACCTTAGCTATGACAGCTCTTGCTTCTACTTCCAATTTTTTGCCCAATCATTATTTTTGCCAACACTTGAGGAGCCTAAATGGCTGTCACGGCAACATTACAGCGTAGAGTGGAAGCAACCTCAGGGAATTTCCCCATCACAGAATTTCAATTCGTAGAATCATAGAATTCCAGCGCAGAAGGAGGCCATTCGGCCCATCGAGTCTGCACCGACCACAATCCTACCCAGGCCCAATCCTCGTAACTCCACATATTTACCCTGCTAGTCCCTCTGACTAAGGGGCAATTTAGTGTGGCCAATCAAGCTAAACTGCACATCTTTGGAGTGTGGGAGGAAACCGGAGCACTGGGAGGAAACCCGCGCAGACAGGGGAGAATGTGCAGACTCCACACAGACAGTCCCCAAGGCTGGAATCGAACCCGGGTCCCTGGCGCTGTGAGGCAGCAGTGCTAATCACCATGCTGCCCCATCCTGTTCTCTATCCAATCTTTCAGATTCTGCCAGGCCATTAGGATAGTGATCCACATTTAAATCATTAAGCAAGAGATTGTGGGAATAACTTATCGCCGGTCCATATTGAATTACCCTTTGCGAAATAGCTACAAGAGACACAAAACTCAAAGTTGAAATGAATTTCAGGTGTGGTATTTATAGTGCAATTCTTTTTTACTGACTGGAACTCTCATTGTGTTTAAATGTTTCCTTACTCCCATCTTAGCTAAGTTGTTGGGTACAAAATTCTGAAGAAGGTTTCTTTGATTGTAGTGTTTAATAGGCTGCATCCTTATTCAATGAGTTACTCTGAGAAACTGCTGCCAAGGCAAAGTACATGTCAGTTTCCTGTTTGAAGACCATTTCTTCAACCCAATTTTCTTGAGAATCAGAAAAGCAAGACTAATTTACAAACAGTGCAGTGCATCTCAGATGGTGGCTGCCCTCTGACCTTTTATGTTCCCGACTGGTGTGTCAGTAATCGAATCCCCCTCAAACCTGTCAAGAAAATGCTAACAGGATCTATCCAGTCAGCAGATGCATGTCAGCACCACAACGTTTCATTATTCACGTTTGTTCTGCACAAAATATCGCATGATTGGACGTTAAGTCACATGATCCGAACTCCATAATATGTTCAATCAGAGTTGGCAATCCTAAATAGGAGAGCGATGGGAGCCAAATCTTAGTGGATATTCCAGCAGCATAATTCAATGTTGATGACAGAGGAATCCGGGAATCTGGCGGTCAATTCTGAGCTGTGTCAACCAATGAAAAGAGCACAATAGGAGCACAGATCATGTAGGTTTTGGGGATGCGAAATGCAATGTGCTCTATCCAGATAGCTGTGAACTTGTAGCTTAGGCTGAAATACACTCGCCTAATAGGCCTAAGGGCTTTTAGGGACTTTTGGTGAGGAGATTGGTGCATGAATGTAATTGTAGAGGACGGTTCAATTAAAAATCTGCCAGTACAGGAGCTGTGGCGACGCAGAAATGTTGATGAATAGAATGATAGAATCCCTATGGTGCAGAAAGAGGCCATTCAACCCATCGAGTCTGCACTGACTCTCCAACAGACCATCCCACTCAGGTCCTATCCCTGCAACTCCATGCACTTACCTACCCCACCAATCGCCCCAAGCTACACATCTTGGGACATTAAGGGGCAAATTACCATGACCAATCCACCTAACTTGCACGTCTGTGGGAGGAAACCGGAGCACCCAGAGGAAACCCACGGAGACATGGAGACAAAGACCCAAGGCCGGAGTTGAACCGAGGTCCCTGGCGCTGTGAGGCAACAGTACTTTTGCAGATATGTTTGGTCCACATAATTGGTTATCACATTGTAGAGTATGCAATTCTGAATTGCTTCAGCCTGCATCTTACTGATGTAAATTTAAAAGACTGAAAGCTCATGCATAAAGTAGCAGTAAAAAAGCTAAACTCTTGGAAGCAGTGGTTAAAGAGAAAAAATGCACAACCTTTTGAGGAATTGAATGGATTAATATGAAATAATTGATCCACAAGCTATTACCAAGTAATTAGAAGCTTTACCAGACTCGCAGTCTGAATAATGAACTCAAATGACTCAGAAGGTTCTATGGTGCCTCGAGCTTCAGGGGCCTTGGTGACTGTGAGGGAAGGAATTTTGCAAGGCACCCTATTATATGTTCTATAATAACATTTAATATGTTATGAAAGGCCATGGATCTGAGAGATTGAGGTGATACAGCCCAAAAGATTTATAAAGGAAGTGAGTGATTACCAGAGAATAGAGTTTCAAGTGGCGCAGGATGAGAAATGAGATGAGTGGATGTTATCGAGAGGGAGATTCAAGGCACAATCAGTGTATCCACAGGATTGCATCATGTATTCAATTGTTTGACCGTATTGCTTCCACAGAGTTAATGACTTTCTCTTAGCATCAAACCTGAAAGGTTTATCCTAGCTGAGAAAGTATCAAAATAGCCAGATGGCTCACTGCAGGAAAGGGTGTGTGCCTCCCAAGCTCCCAAGACACCATTGCTATCTGAGGGGGAGTTTCCTGTATCAGTTAATTGCTCCCAGTGATTCAGTGATATGCAACAGGAGATCATCTCCTTCATTAGGGCGTACCCAGGGTATGACTAACCTGGGAATATTAACCCAAATAAGTCTGGCAGAAGCTCAGGGTGTGGAGATGCCGGCGTTGGACTGGGGTAAGCACAGTAAGAAGTCTCACAACACCAGGTTAAAGTCCAACAGGTTTATTTGGTAGCAAATACCATAAGCTTTCGGAGCACTGCTCCTTCGTCAGATGGAGTGGATATCTGCTCTCAAACAGTGCACAGACACAGAAATCAAGTTACAGAATACTAATTAGAATGCGAATCTCTACAGCCAGCCAGGTCTTAAAGGTACAGACAATGTGGGTGGAGGGAGCATTCAACACAGGTTAAAGAGATGTGTATTGTCTCCAGATGTCGAGGGCATCTTGAAACCCATTGTACAAAGAACCCCCAGCTTTTGTCGCGACACTACGGACTTCCTACACAAACTCAGCACACGTGGAGCAGTTGAACCAGGAGCACTCCTCGTCACAATGGATGTCTCGGCACTCTACACCAGCATCCCCCACGATGATGGCATTGCTGCAACGGCCTCAGTACTCAATGCCGTCAACTGCCAGTTTCCAGATGCAATTTTACAACTCATCCGCTTCATCCTGGACCACAATATCTTCACCTTCAACAACCAGTTCTTCATCCAGACACACGAACAGCCATGGGGACAAAATTCGCACCTCAATATGCCAACATCTTCATGCACAGGTTCGAACAAGACTTCTTCACCGCACAGGACCTTCAACCAATGCTATACACTAGATGCATCGATGACATTTTCTTCCTTTGGAGTCATGGTGAGCAATCACTGAAACAACTATATGATGACATCAACAAGTTCCATCCCACCATCAGACTCACCATGGACTACTCTCCGGAATCGGTTGCATTCTTGGGCACACGCATCTCCATTAAGGACGGTCCCCTCAGCACCTCACTGTACCGCAAGCCCACGGATAACCTCATGATGCTCCACTTCTCCAGCTTCCACCCTAAACACGTAAAAGAAGCCATCCCCTACGGACAAGCCCTCCAAATACACAGGATCTGCTCAGATGAGGAGGATCGCAACAGACACCTCCAGATGCTGAAAGATGCCCTCATAAGAACAAGATATGGCGCTCAACTCATCGATCAGCAGTTCCGACGCGCCACAGCGAAAAACCCCACCGACCTCCTCAGAAGACAAACACGGGACACGGTGGACAGAGTACCCTTCGTTGTCCAGTACTTCCCC
Source organism: Mustelus asterias (assembly GCF_964213995.1). Classification (NCBI taxonomy): domain Eukaryota; kingdom Metazoa; phylum Chordata; class Chondrichthyes; order Carcharhiniformes; family Triakidae; genus Mustelus; species Mustelus asterias. The sequence goes on along the minus strand of NC_135815.1, from coordinate 23,656,175 downwards.
GGAGCGGAGAAGCTACGGCATCTCCTCCGGAGCCTTCAACGTGTCATTGATGAAGACGAACATCTCGCCAAGGCCATCCTCACACCCCCACTTCTTGCCTTCAAACAACCACGCAACCTCAAACAGACCATTGTCCGCAGCAAACTACCCAGCCTTCAGGAGAACAGTGACCACGACACCACACAACCCTGCCACAGCAACCTCTGCAAGACGTGCCGGATCATTGACACGGATGCCATCATCTCACGTGAGAACACCATCTACCAGGTACATGGTACCTACTCTTGCAACTCGGCCAACGTTGTCTACCTGATACGCTGCAGGAAAGGATGTCCCGAGGCATGGTACATTGGGGAAACCATGCAGACGCTACGACAATGGATGAATGAACACCGCTCGACAATCACCAGGCAAGACTGTTCTCTTCCTGTGGGGGAGCACTTCAGCAGTCACGGGCATTCAGCCTTGGATCTTCAGGTAAGCGTTCTCCAAGGCGGCCTTCACGACACACGACAGCGCAGAGTCACTGAGCAGAAACTGATAGCCAAGTTCCGCACACATGAGGACGGCCTAAACCGGGATGTTGGATTTATGTCACATTATCAGTAACCCCCACAGCTTTCCCCCTGATCTTGCAGAATCTCACTAGCTGTTCTGTCTGGAGACAATACACATCTCTTTAACCTGTGTTGAATGCTCCCTCCACCCACATTGTCTGTACCTTTAAGACCTGGCTGGCTGTAGAGATTTGCATTCTAATTAGTATTCTGTAACTTGATTTCTGTGTCTGTGCACTGTTTGAGAGCAGATATCCACTCCATCTGACGAAGGAGCAGTGCTCCGAAAGCTTATGGTATTTGCTACCAAATAAACCTGTTGGACTTTAACCTGGTGTTGTGAGACTTCTTATGAAGCTCAGGGAACAGATTTAACTCTAGAGATGACATGCAAACAAAGTGATGGCAAGTAATTGTCCAAACCAGCAGAGTTGATTTTAAGGACATGTAGTTGTACAGAAAACTGCACCAAAGAAGTTATTTGTCCAAGAGTTCACTCACTCTGTGACTAATGGCAGATTGTGCTAACTACCCAACAACAGATGTTACATTAATAGGCCTATAATTTCCAAATTTATCTCTCCCATCGTTCTTAAATAATGAAGTGCATCGGCAGCTTTCCAAATCAAGGAGGCAATTCCTGAATCGAGAGTTTTGGAGGAACAGTGGCCTCCCACCAGTGTAAAACGTTGATCCAAGCATCCTTGGGAACACTGAGTTGCTTCTTGAAGGAATTGAATGGCCTGTTTGGCAAATTGCAACACAGAGACTTTCAATGGATTAAATTAGGGCACCTTACACATGCTGTTTTAGCTGGTCTACACTGGATTTGACAGTTTGTAATCCACCTGGACAGGGGTGTTGGTGTTGGGTTTAGCTGGTAAATAACAGGGAAGCTGCATTCTGTTACTAACTGAGCTGCAAGCCTAAACCTTGTAAATTGCCAATCTGAGTGGTTTTGAAGGAATATTTCACTGTGATGTGAGGTTGCAACTCTTGTCCTTACAGTATAGTTCACTGGTTTGAAAATAATTTCAGTAAGAAGTCTCAACACCAGGTTAAAGTCCAACAGGTTTACTTGGTAGCAAAAGCCACTAGCTTTCGGAGCGCTGCTCCTTCGTCAGATAAGTCTTGAAAATAATCGATACACGACACAAATGAAGGCTTATACAGCGAGGTAATATGGGTAGAGCTCAGGAATAGGAAGGATGTAGTCACAACATTGGGGGTTTACTATAGGCCTCCCAACAGCCAGCGGAAGATAGAAACATAGAAAAACTACAGCACAATACAGGCCCTTCAGCCCACAAAGTTGTGCCAAACATGTCCTTACCTTAGCGATTACTCGGCTTACCTATAACCCTCTATCTTAATAGAATAGAGGAACAGATATGTAGGCAGATTTTGGCAAAGTGTTAAAAATAACAGGGTTGTTGTGGTGGGAGATTTTAACTTCCCCTATATTGATTGTGACTCACTTAGTGCTCGGGGCATGGATGGGGCAGAGTTTGTAAGGAGCATCCAGAAGGGCTTCTTGAAACAGTATGTAGATAGTCCAACTCGGGAAGGGGCCATACTGGAGTTGGTATTGGGGAATGAGCCCAGCCAGGTGGTCGAAGTTTCAGTAGGGGAGCAGTTCGGGAACAGTGACCACAATTCAGTAAGCTTTAAGGTACTGATAGATAAAGATAAGTGTAGTCCTCAGGTGAAGGTGCTAAATTGGGGGAAGGCGAATTACAACAATATTAGGCAGGAACTGAAGAATGTAGATTGGGGGCAGATGTTTAAGGGCAAATCTGGTATGTGGGAGGCTTTCAAGTGTAAGTTGATAAGGGTTCAGGACTTGGATAATGAGAGATATTGTGAGCCCAGTCAAAGAGAAAAAGGAAGCATTTGTCAAGGCTAGGAGGCTGGGAACACACGAAGCAAATGTGGAACACAAGGAAAATAGAAAGAGACTTAAGCAAGGAGTAAGGAGGGCTAAAAGGGGTCACGAAAAGTCATTGGCCAGCAGGATTAAGGAAAATCATATATAAAGAGCAAGAGGGTAGCCAGGGAAAGGGTTGGCCCACTCAAGGACAGGGGAGGGAATCTATGCATGGAGCCAGATGAAATGGACGAGGTATTAAATGAGTACTTTGCGTCAGTATTCACCAAAGAGAAGGACTTGGTGGAAGATGAGTTTATGGAAGATGTGTGGATAGTTTGGGTCATGTTGAGATCAAAAAGGAGGAGGTATTGGGGTTCTTGAGAAACATTAAAGTAGATATGTCCCCAAGGCCTGATGGGATATACCCCAGAATATGAGAGAAGCTAGGGAGAAAATTGCTGGGGCCTTGAGAGATATCTTTGTATCCTCACTGGCTACAGGGGAGGTCCCAGAGAATTGGAGAATAGCCAATGTTGTTCCTTTGTTTAAGAAGGGTAGCAAGGATAATCCAGGTAATTACAGGCCGGTGAGCCTTACATCAGTGGTAGGGAAATTATTGGAGAGGATTCTTTGAGACAGGATTTACTACAACTTGGAAATAAGTGGACGTATTAGCGAGAGGCAACATGGTTTTGTGAAGGGGAGGTCGTGTCTCATTAACTTGATCGAGTTTTTCGAGGAAGTGATGAAGATGATTGATGAGGGTAGGGCAGTGGATGTTGTCTACATGGATTTCAGTAAGGCCTTTGACAAGATCCCTCATGGTACAGAAGGTGAAGTCGCACGGGATCAGAGGTGAGCTGGCAAGATGGATACAGAACTGGCTCGCTCATAGAAGGAAGAGGGTAGCAGTGGAAGGGTGCGTTTCTGAATGAAGGGCTGTGACAAGTGGCGTTCCTCAGGGTTCAGTGCTGGGACCTTTGCTGTTTGTAATATATATAAATTATTTGGAGGAAAATGTAACTGGTTTGATTAGTAAGTTTGCAGATTGCACAAAGGTTGGTGGAATTGCGGATAATGATGAGGATCGTCAGAGGATACAGCAGGATATAGATCGGTTGGAGACTTGGGCGGAGAGATGGCAGATGGAGTTTAATCTGGACAAATGTGAGGTAATGTATCTTGGAAGGTCTAATACAGATGGGAATTATACAATGGCAGAACCCTTAAGAGTATTGATAGGCAGAGGGATTTGGGTGTACAGATACATAGATCACTGAAAGTGGCAATGCAGGTGGAGAAGGTAGTCAAGAAGGCATACAGCATGCTTGCCTTCATCAGCCGGTACGTTGAGTTTAAAAATTGGCAAGTCATGTTGCAGCTTTATAGAACCTTAAGCCGCACTTGGAATATAGTGTTCAATTCTGGTCGCCACACTACCAGAATGACGTTGAGGCTTTAGAGAGGGTACAGAAAAGATTTACCAGGTTGTTGCCTGGTATGGAGGGCATTAGCTATGAGGAGAGGTTGGAGAAACTTGGTTTGTTTTCACTGGAACGACGGAAGTTGAGGGGCGACCTGATAGAAGTCTACAAGATTATGAGAGGCATGGACAGAGTGGATAGTCAGAAGCTTTTTCCCAGGGTGGAAGAGTAATTTACTAGGGGGCATAGGTTTAAGGTGCGAGGGGCAAAGTTTAAAAGAGATGTACGAGGCAGATTTTTTACACAGCGGGTGATGGGTGCTTGGAACCCGTTGCCGGGTGAGGTAGTGGAAGTGGACATGATAGTGACTTTTAAGGGGCATCTTGAGAAATACATGAATAGGATGAGAATAGAGGGATATGGTCCCCGGAAGAGTAGAGGGTTTTAGTTCAGTTGGGCAGCATGGTTGGTGCAGGCTTGGAGGGCCGAAGGGCCTGTTGCTGTGCTGTAATTTTCTTTGTTCTTTGTTCAAATGCATGTTTAGTACAACATAACATTTTCCCAGCATTACAAGAAGCAGAGAATCTTGTCAGGGGCCCGATTTGTTTCCCTCACACTTTTCAACGCAAAAGTTTTTCTGCAGTGTACGTTGTTGGAAGTATGAGCTGATATGGAGGCCAACTGGACATCCAGGACCTGAGCGAACACAGCACCCAGCATTGCATCTCTTTAACCAATGAAAATTAAAGATTGAGAAAGAAGTCGAGGAACAATTGGGAAGGAAGATTTGCAATTGGACCAGTGGCTTTCAAAAAGTGGTGGTCTGCAAGGATCCTCTGGGTGGCCCATGGGTAGGTCCAAAATGCAAGCCGCTTATGTTGAAGGGCACAGCTGAGAGAACAGCCCTATCATAACAAAACCAAACCAGATTTAAAACTGAGATGAGGAGGAACTACTTCTCGCAGAGGGTGGTGAATTTGTGAAACTTGCTGTCCCATAGTGCGGTGGAGTCTGAATCGTTGAATGGTTTCAAGAAGGAGATAGATATATTTCTAATTAAAAAAAGGGGATATGGGGAACAGGTGGGGAGGTGGATTTGAGACCAGGGAGAGATCAGCCATGATCTGATTAAATGGCGGAGCAGGCTTGAAGGGCTGAATTAGCCTACTTCTGCTCCTAATTCCTATGTTCCTAAACCAGCTTCTGTGTGTGCAACATGAGTTTTCCAAAACATGAACAATGACAACATAGTTTTAGAAACAAGATATATGATAACTCGCGGGGCTGGAGACTGGCGAAGAACCAGCTGAACATAGAGTCCAGCACGAGACTGAGGTTCTCCAGCTCGGTGTCTCATCAAAAGGAGCATCGCTCTTCATGAGCTTTTCTTGGGCTGGCAAGCAGTTGGGTTAGGTCCTGTAGGTGTCCCACAGAAGAAAGAGATTGAGAAAACCACTGAATTGGACAATGTGAATTAGAGTCCAATCTGGTACAAAAATACAAATAAAGGGAAAGCCTGCAATAAGCGAAAGTAAAAAAAATAAATGTTAATTAAACAAAATCCCTAACCATTTATTTCCTTACTGAGACTCCAAAGTTTAAATTTCACCCATTAAGCTTTCCATAAATTGAACCCAATGGAAATATAAGTCATAGTGTTCTTGGTTTCGTATGGTTTCACAACTATTGACTGAGATAGGCAATCATAACATGAATAAAATGATAAATTGATACAGGTAGGATTGCGAATTCTTTGAAACATATGTCATTGGTTGATAGCTCTGCAAATGTGCAATGATCCTAGTAACTGGTTTGTAAGCAAAATCTCACCTGTTGCAAGTTTTGGGTCTTCAATAATCTATCAGGATATGGTCACTGCCATAAGCAGTCATAATCTTGCAATTGTGAGTGTACTACCCAATATTTAATTGTCTAATAGAGTAATCCACAGACATAACAACATTGTCATCAGCATTGGATATTATATGGGGAAGTGATGGCCTAGTTGTAATTATCGCTAGACTATTAATGCAGAAACTCAGCTAATGTTCTGGGGACCTGGGTTCAAATCCTGCCACGGCAGATGGTGGAATTTGAATTCAATAAAAAATATCTGGAATTAAGAATCTATTAATGACTGTGAAACCATTGTCGATTGTCGAAAAACCCATCTGCTTCAATAATGAATTTGCTATCCCAAAGTGTGGTGGATGCTGGGACAGTGAGTAAATTTAAGGAGGAGTTAGACAGATTTTTAATTGATAATAGGTTGAAGGGTTATGGGGAGAGGGCAAATGGGGATGAGGAGCATATGAGTCATGATCGAATGGCGGACCAAATTCAATGGGCCAAATAGCCTAATTCTACTTCTATATCTTATGAACTTACGAACGTCCTTTAGGGAAGGAAATCTGCCGTCCTTATCAGGTTTGGCCTACATGTGACTCCAGAGCCACAGCAATGTGTGGTTGACTCAACTGTCCTGGGGCAACTAGAGATGGGCAAAAAATGCCAGCCAGCGGCGCCCACGAATGAATAAAGTAAAAGCGAATTTTCTTGGACCTTCTTCCAGTTCCCCACCAGCACAATTTAATTGAAAACCCCCTGAATGCGTGTGGATATGGTTTCTGCAGAAGATACATTACAGGGGTGGGAGAAACACTAAGGAAATTCACTTCACATCTTTTGCAGGTTGACCTCAAGCAACCTCCCTGAAATTTGCAGATAAGAGTTGAGACAAGGCCAGAAACAAATGGTTAAACTGCTTTATTTTACAGATATCATGTACAGAGCCAGAGTTGGAATTAATTCTCTTGTTGGTTCATTTAGCCACAGATCCCTCGGGGACAAGGAAAATAACAGAATATACGCTGCACCAACGTTTCCTGGTCAGCCTCTTGATTCTGACTGAGTGGGAGCTTTAAATCAGCAAGTTTCCCTTCACTAAGCTGGTCTTTCTCCTCAGATCCGGCCAGTTGACTGCTCCATGTTTCATTGTCTGTTTTCCCAGCCAATGGGAAGGTGGTTCCTCCGGCCTCTTCCTCATTCAGTCCTTCGCCAGCTTGCCAGCCAATGAAACGAGCCACATTCTTACCCCCATCTGGTTTCTCATTTAGACTTGCGACCAGCCAATTCAATATATAAATTATGGGGTGGCTGGTGCATAGTGAAAGAAGAATTGGGGAAGAAAGTTAGCTCTGACTTTCAACTTGAGGACTTCCCGTTCTGGTTTTCAGGTGTATCACGTAGCCAATGATTTGTCAGATGCGTGTGGAGGTCTTGTTAATATGAGCAAAAACGGTGGTCGGTTAACATCAGGACCAAACAACATTTTTGTCTGAAACAGCAACTTCCTTAAACTACGTGCTAACTATGGGTGTTGCAGATTGGGGGTTTGACAGCAACATCTAAAGGTCTCTTTTACTGCCAACAGGAAAAACCAGCAGTCTTTCGTCCCCTGGAGTATTGTCAGCCTTAAAGGCTTCTGTAATTCTGTTTCCCGGCTGCTCGTTTTGCTGCTAAAATTTCCCTGCGGCTGAAATCATAGAATCCCCACAGTGCAGAACGAGTCCATTTGGCCCATCGAGTTTGCACCGACCTCAATCCCACCCAGGCCCTATTCCCGTAACCCCCGCATATTTATCCTTCTAATCCCCCTGACACTAGGGTCAATTTAGCATGGCCAATCAACCTAACCCACACATTTTTGGGCTGTGGGAGGAAACCCTCGCAGACATGGGGAGAACGTGCAAACTCCACACAGGGACCCAAGCCGGGAATCGAATCGGGGTCCCTGGAGCTGTGAGGCAGCAGTGCCACTGTGCCACCGTGCCACCCTTTCTCTGCTGCTCTGTTTCACTTCGAATGTTTCAACCCCCCACTTCAGAGTGCTGATGGCAGGCACATAATGAACAGCTGCCCAGTGGAATATCCTATCCTCCGAAAACAGCTAGTTGACTATAACCAGCCTGATTTGTGCCGGTCTAGTTTTCTGTTCTATTTAAATTGATTTGCCCTGCTATACTGATGGCAGCAGAGTGGTCAGCCCACCCACTGCTTTCCATATATATAATGAAAATATCAATCCCAAAATCCCAGAATAACTGGGGTCACCCTGAATTCATTGCACTGCGCTGGGACAATTGAACCTCATTGCTCAGTTTACAGGATCTATTAGCCACAATACTCCACAGTTTGGCTCTTCTGTTTTTAACACAAAAACCCTTTCATTATAACGCATAAACCTTCCACTTTTTAAATCTTTGCAAAATTGTTTTGTCTTAACACACAACACTTCAACATAACCCATTCTGCGAAGGTTAAAAATAATCGCAAATTCCAAAACATGACTTCCCACAATTTAAATTTCCTCAATATGCATGGACACTTCTTTTTCAGTTGTCGTATACTCATTGTGATCAACAATAACGTCAAAATATATACAATTTTCAGAATAAAAGACCAGCAAACATTTAAATGACTAATACCATTTATGTTCTTTTTGTGATGCTGTTCAAGAAATGCAATTTCTTGCGTAAATTATACATTCTCTATTGGCGTGTCTCATTGAATACATTTGCTCTGAAGGCAAATTGTATTTGCAGCAATTTTAACTTCAGTCAATATGACCAGCTCAAAATATTTTATTAATTTGATATTAATAAATTCTTGCAGTGTTTTATTTTCCACTTTCCCTTCTTGCAAATATGTAATTTTCATGTTGAACTTTTTTTTTCTATCATAGCAGAGTGAATGAAGCACTGAGATTAAACCTGTAAGAGACAGCAGTGATTTCTGTACACAGCTCCTTAAAGCGAGTAACTCAGTCGTGTTCTTCTGAGGCTGCGCGGTGGCACAGTGGTTAGCACTGCTGCCTCAACAGCGCCAGGGACTCAAGTTCAATTCCGGCCACTGTCTGTGTGGAGTTTGAACGTTCCCCCCGTGTCTGCGTGGGTTTTCTCCAGGCGCTCTGGTTTTCTCCCACAGTCCAGAGATGTACGGGTTAGGTTGATTGGCCATGCTAAATTGCCCCTTACTGTCAGGGGGGTTAGCAGGGTAAATGTGTGGAGTTACGGAAATAGGGCCTTGGTGGGATTGTGGTCAGTACAGACTCGATGGGCTGAATGGCTTCCTTCTGTACTGCAGGGATTCTATGATTCTACGATTCTGGCTTGCTCCCTTTACAAACTGCATCTTTCTCAAACAATTTATGAAATAGAATAACCATATAACATGGGGCAGAGTTGTATAGCTACACTGTCAATTCCATATGAGATAATTTTCCTAATTTTATGATTTTGACTAAAATAACATTTTTAATGTGTTTATAGTAGTCGAGAATTCCATATTCAGCAAAGCACTAAAAGAAGTAGGATTTGCATTTATATAGCCCTTTTCACGACCACCAGATGTCCCAAAGAGCTTTACTGCTAATTAAGTACTTTTGAGGTGTCGCTACTGTTGTTAAGTAGGAAACACGGTAGTCCATGTGTACACAGCAAGATCCCACAAACATCCATAGAAGAACATAGAACAGTATAGCACAGAACAGGCCCTTTGGCCCACGATGTTGTGCCGAGCTTTATCTGACACCAAGATCAAGCTATCCCACTCCCTATCACCCTGGTGTGCTCCATGTGCCTATCCAATAACCGCTTAAATGTTCCTAAAGTGTCTGACTCCACTATCACTGCAGGCAGTCCATTCCACACCCCAACCACTCTCTGCGTAAAGAACCTACCTCTGATATCCTTCCTATATCTCCCACCATGAACCCAATGGTCATGCCCCCTTGAAATAGCTCCATCCACCCGAGGAAATAGTCTTTGAACGTTCACTCGATCTATCCCCTTCATCATTTTATAAACCTCTATTAAGTCTCCCCTCAGCCTCCTCCGCTCCAGAGAGAACAGCCCTAGCTCCCTCAACCTTTCCTCATAAATCCTACCCTCCAAACCAGGCAGCATCCTGGTAAATCTCCTCTGCACTCTTTCCAGCGCTTCCACATCCTTCTTATAGTGAGGTGACCAGAACTGCACACAATAGGTCCTGTACAGTTGCAGCATAACCCCACGGCTCTTAAACTCCAACCCCCTGTTAATAAAAGCTAACACACTATAGGCCTTCTTCACAGCTCTATCCACTTGAGTGGCAACCTTCAGAGATCTGTGGATATGGACCCCAAGATCTCTCTGTTCCTCCACAGTCTTCAGAATCCTACCTTTGACCTTGTAATCCACATTTAAATTAGTCCTACCAAAATGAATCACCTCACATTTATCAGGGTTAAACTCCATTTGCCATTATTCAGCCCAGCTTTGCATCCTATCTATGTCTCTTTGCAGCCTACAACAGCCCTCCACCTCATCCACTACTCCACCAATCTTGGTGTCATCAGCAAATTTACTGATCCACCCTTCAGCCCCCTCCTCTAAGTCATTAATAAAAATCACAAAGAGCAGAGGGCCAAGCACTGATCCCTGTGGCACTCCGCGAGCAACCTGCCCGAAAATTTTCCATCCACCACCACCCTCTGTCTTCGATCAGATAGCCAGTTACCTATCCAATCGGCCAACTTTCCGTCTATCCCACACCTCCTCACTTTCATCATAAGCCGACCATGGGGGACCTTATCAAACGTCTTACTAAAATCCATGTATATGACATCAACTGCCCTACCTTCATCAACACACTTAGTTACCTTCTCAAAAAATTCAATCAAATTTGTGAGGCACGACTTGCCCTTCACGAATCCGTGCTGACTATCCCGGATTAATCCGCATCTTTCTAAATGGTCGTAAATCCCATCCCTAAGGACCTTTTCCATCAATTTACCAACCACCGAAGTAAGACTAACCGGTCTATAATTACCAGGGTCATTTCTATTCCCTTTCTTAAACAGAGGAACAACATTCGTCACTCTCCAGTCCTCTGGCACCATCCCCGTGGACAGTGAGGACCCAAAGATCAAAGCCAAAGGCTCTGCAATCTCATCCCTTGCCTCCCAAAGAATCCTAGGATATATTTCATCAGGCCCAGGGGACTTATCGACCTTCAGTTTATTCAAAACTGCCAGTACATCCTCCCTCCGAACATCTATTTCCTCCAGCCAATTAGCCTGTAACACCTTCTCTTCCTCAAAAACATGAAGAAGAAGAAGAAACCCTACAGTACAGAGAGAGGCCATTCGGCCCATCGAGCCTGCACCGACCACAATCCCACCCAGGCCCTACCCCCATATCCCTACATATTTACCCACTAATCCCTCTAACCTACACATCTCAGGACACTAAGGGCAATTTTTAGCATGGCCAATCAACCTAACCCGCACATCTTTGGACTGTGGGAGGAAACCAGAGCACCCGGAGGAAACCCACACAGACACGAGGAGAATGTGCAAACTCCACACAGACAGTGACCCAAGCCGGGAATCGATCCCAGGTCCCTGGAGCTGTGAAGCAGCAGCGCTAACCACTGTGCTACCATGCCGCCCCATCTGCTAATCACCAAACAATCTGGGTGGGATTTTCTAGCCGCACTCACCCCAAGGCTGGAAATTCGTGCCCGAGGTCAATGGACATTTGCATGGTCCTCCGAATTTTCTGTCCCATCTGCTACAATTCCCTTGGTGGGCAGAACAGGAAAATTCCGCCCTCTGTTTCTGTGACGTTAATTGTGGAATGAATATTGGCCAGAACCCTGGATAACTCCCTGCTCTTCTTTAAAATAATGCCCTGAAAGGGCAGATGTTGCCTCGGTTCAATACATCACCCAAAAGACAGCGCCTCCAACACTGCTGCACTCCTTCAGTATTGCACTGAATTTTCAACCTTGATTTTTGTGCTGTATTTTGTAATGTTCTCCAAAGTCATGCACTATGATCCTGAATGAAAGGCTGGGTGGGGAAGCAGGTAGGTATCTCTGTTGATAACACTATATGACTGGCTATTATCTCAACACCGGATATCCAACTGATCAAAGTGTCACTGCCTGTTGATGTTCTTTTGTGCTTTTGAATCACAGGCCACTTGCAGCAGAGACACCTCTTACAGTAAAGCAGGTATGCCAGAAGACCTCAATTTAATTTGGTTTTCTTATCTGCTAGCCTGAAAGAATCCGGTACGGTGTTTGCACATCAGAAGGCTGTGAAGTGCCTACTCAAAAGATGTGGTGCTATTCCTTGAGCTTAGAACATAGAACATAGAAAAACTACAGCTCAAACAGGCCCTTCGGCCCACAAGTTGTGCCGAACACATCCCTACCTTCTAGACCTACCTATAACCATCCACCCTATTACGCTCCATGTACTCATCCAGGAGTCTCTTAAAAGACCCTATTGAGTTCGCCTCCACCACCACTGACGGTAACCGATTCCACTCGCCCACCACCCTCTGTGTGAAAAACTTAACCCTAACATCTCCCCTGTACCTACCCCCCAGCACCCTAAACCTGTGTCCTCTCGTAGCAGACATTTCCACCCTGGGAAAAAGCCTCTGAGAGTCCACCCGATCTATGCCTCTCAACACCTTATACACCTCTATTAGGTCTCCTCTCATCCTTCGTCTCTCCAAGGAGAAAAGACCGAGCTCCCTCAGCCTATCCTCATAAGGCATGCCACTCAATCCAGGCAACATCCTTGTAAATCTCCTCTGCACCCTTTCAATCTTTTCCACATCCTTCCTATAGTGAAGCAACCAGAACTGAGCACAGTACTCCAAGTGGGGTCTGACGAGGGTCTTATATAGCTGCATCATTATCCCCGGACTCCTAAACTCAATCCCTCGATTGATAAAGGCCAGCACACCATACGCCTTCTTAACCACCTCCTCCACCTGTGGGGCCGATTTCAGAGTCCTATGGACCCGGACCCCAAGGTCCTTCTGATCCTCTACAGTACTAAGAGTCTTTCCCTTTATATTGTACTCCTTCATCCCATTTGACCTACCAAGATGGACCATGACGCATTTATCTGGGTTGAAGTCCATCTGCCACTTGTCCGCCCAGTCTTGCATCCTATCTATGTCCCTCTGTAACTTCTGACATCCCTCCAGACTATCCACAACCCCACCAACCTTCGTGTCGTCGGCAAACTTACCAACCCATCCCTCCGCTTCGTCATCCAGGTCATTTATGAAAATGACAAACAGCAAGGGTCCCAGAACAGATCCCTGGGGCACACCACTGGTGACCGAAATCCATTTAGAAAAAGACCCATCTATACCCACTCTCTGCCTCCTTTGGGCAAGCCAGTTCTGGATCCACCGGGCAGCAGCCCCTTGGACCCCATGCCCTCTCACTTTTTCTAGAAGCCTTGCATGGGGGACCTTATCGAACGCCTTGCTAAAATCCATATAAACCACATCTACCGCCTTCCCTTCGTCAATGTGTTTAGTCACATTTTCGAAGAACTCCACCAGGCTCGTAAGGCACGATCTGCCCTTGACAAAGCCATGCTGAGTATTCTTGAGCATACTAAACCTCTCTAAATGCTCATATATCCTGTCCCTCAGGATCTTCTCCATCAGTTTACCAACCACTGAGGTTAGACTCACCGGTCGGTAATTACCTGGACTATCTCTATTCCCCTTCTTGAAAATAGGAACCACATCCGCAATCCTCCAATCCTCCGGCACCTCTCCCATCTCCATCGACGACGCAAAGATCATTGCCAGAGGCTCTGCAATCTCTTCCCTCGCCTCCCACAGTAACCTGGGGTACATCCCATCCGGACCCGGCGACTTATCTATCTTGATGCCATTCAAAGATTCCAGCACAACCTCTTTCTTAAAGTCCACATACTCAATCCTTTCAGTCCACCGCACGCCCGCAGTACATCCACCCAAGTCTTTCTCCTCTGTGAAAACCGAGGCAAAATACTCATTGAGCACCTCTGCCATGTGCTTGTGTTGCATTGGAACAGTGCAGCATGCCAAGGACAGGAATCCCCATGTGAGAGCAAGATGGTGAATTAAAATGACAGGCCATTGGAAGGTCAGGCTTGCAGATTGAAAAGATGTGTTCCGCAAAGCATCAATCAATCTTTGTTTGGTCTCCCCAATCCAGAGGAGACCACATTGTGAGCAGCGAAGACAATATACTAAATTACAAGGAGTACAAATAAACCGCTGTTTCACCCAGAAGGCATGTTTGGGGCCTTGGGCAGTAAGGAGAGAGGAGATAAAAGGGCACCTGTGGTTACATGGGAAAGTGCCACGGGAGGGAGAATGTGAGATCGGGGTGATTGAGGAGTAGATCAGAATGTTGCAGAGGGAATGGTCCCTTTGGAATGCTGAGGGGGAGGGGAGGAGAAGATTTGTTTGGTGGTGGCTTCACGCTGAAGGCAGTGGGAATGGCGGTGGGTGATCCATTGGCTGTGGAAGTCAGTAAGGTGGAAGGTGAGGTCAAGGTAACCATATCAAGGTTCTGGGAGGGATGGGAAAGAGTGAGAGCAGAACTGTAGGAAATGGGTGGGACAGATTGCGAGCTCTGTCAACCACAGTAGGAGAGAATGATTGAGGATAATGAAGATTTATCAGAAGTTCTCTTGTAGGAAGTTGCACCATCAGAACAGATGCAACAGAGATGGAAAAACTGTATTTTCCTAGTTTCACTTTCTCCTCCTTTCTAACATAGTACAGTGATGTACAAGAAACTGATCCCGAATCCCGAAGACTGGAAAATTATAGTTCGGGCATCTACAATCTCCTCACCTACTTTAAAATCCGAGGATTAAAACCATCTGGTCCTGGTTTGTTCTGGGGATTAGTCAATTGTTAGTGCCATTGGTTGCTTCATGGCTAATTTGCTCATGTTACTTTTGGTGGGTTCCTGTCTTTGCATTAATATTGCTTTTCTTGGGATGCTAACACTCTTCCTCTACTATAAATATCCTCTACTATAAATAATTGAGTATAATTACTCAACATGTCTACCATTTCCTTCTTTTTACTTATATCAACATTGTTTTTAAGAGGCCCACGCTGCTCTTAACCACCCTCTGAAACTTAATGATTGTAGAAGTGTTTCATGTCTTTTTACATCCCTTGCAAGTTTTCCCATTCCGATGGTGGCACGGTGGCACAGTGGCTAGCACTGCTGCCTCACAGCGCCAGGGACTCAGGTTCGATTCCCTGCTTGGGTCACTGTCTGTGCGGAGTCTGTACGTTTTCCCGTGTCTGCATGGGAAAGGCGTGCTGGTTAGGTGCATTGGCCATCCTAAATTCTCCTTCAGCGGAGCTGAACAGGCACCGTAGTGTGGCAATTAGGGAATTTTCACAATAATTTCATTGCATTGTTAATGTAAGCCTACTTGTGACACTAAAGAGTTTATTTATTAGTCACAAAGTAAGGCTTACATTAACACTGCAATGAAGTTACTGTGAAGTTCCCCTAGTCACCACAGTCCGGCGCCTGTTCAGGTCAATGCACCTAACCAGCACGTCTTTCAGAATGTGGGAGGAAACCGGAGCACTGGAGGAAACCCACGCAGACACGGGGAGAACGTGCAAACTCTGCACAGTGACCCAAGCCGGGAATCGAACCCGGGTCCCTGGCACTGTGAGGCAGCAGTGCGAACCACTGTGGCACCGTGCCACCCTAATAAATAAACATTATAAAGTTTCTTTTCATACTTGCTTTTTGTGAATGTATTCTTTGTCACCCTTTGTTGTTGTCTCTCTCCAATTCACCAGGATCTATGCTATTTTTTATCTCTTGTCTGCCTTTGACGTTAGTTTGATGTTGCCTCTCGCCTCTTTAGTCATCCCTGGGTGGAATTTTCTTTTTCTTTGACTTAGTGTCAACTCAGGCAGGAAAAGCGGTGTGTAGCCCGCTGGCTCCACTGATGGTTTTTCCCACTATCTTTTTGGCCCTGAGTTATAAAAAGTGCTGGAGGCAGGTCCCGCTCCGTCACACTGGTGGGACCGGCTCTGAATGAACCCATCCCACCAGGAACCTCGGCCGTCAAGAGATCGCAAAGGTGCACCGGTCTGAAGAAAAAGTTTTTAAAAATTCCTCCTTGCAGACATGTCACCCCCACCCTCCCCCCCAAGGACGTGGGAACCCCTCTCATGGACCTCCTCAGTGGAAGCTCCTCTTCCCCGGCAGTACCCCTGACATTGCTCCCAGTGCTGCCTCCTGGCATGGGGGCAGTGCCAGGGTACTGCTCAGGCATGAGCCTCTTTCCCTGGGAGCTGTACTTAACTGTGTGCCCCCTCACCCGTGGGATATCTTCGCCGGGTCCTCATTTGTCAGGGCCTGTTGTAAACCCCACCGATGTGATCCTAATATGGGGGGAATCATTCAGCTAGGAAGCCCGCCAATGACATGTGAATGTATGGTAATGGGATCCATGACCTTTCATGGTGGGAACGCCATTACGTCATTGGCAGGGACAATCGGAATGGGAAAACTCACCAGCATAAAAGTGGTTTGGAGACTCCCGTTGGATTCTCTGCCCCCAGTGCTTTCTCGCCTACTGAAAACGGGGGTGTAGAATCCACACCTATGGCATTTTTTGGCAAGTAGAGTTCTTGCAGTATAAACTAGTTCTGTATCACATTAAGCTATTGTTTGAACACCTTCCACTGATCTTCTGTCATGTTACCCATGAACAGATTGTAAGGGAGAAAAGGTTAGTAAAATTTTTTAAACCATTGGATATTAAGATGCTAACAGAACTACCAGCATTGAATTAAATGACTTTAAAACAGACTTATGAGCTAACAAGAAAGGAGTTTACACACATATACAATACAGTAAGAGATTTAAACAAGTGATTATGATTTAAAAACACATTTGCTGATATTTTGAATGTATTAATGTATTTTTAAGAATCATTGTTCACTTTAGTCAAAGCAGATTGTAGCAAAGCATCATGGTAAAGGGCATTAGGACAGAGGCATATTCTAAGAGAATAGTAAAACCTTGTAAGTATGTAAGTTTTATCATCAGAGTTTCTAATGGAAAGAATATTTAGGACACTTAATCAGACTTCATGGATAGGGTTTATTCACTGTCCAGATAAGATGGATGTATGCCTAGACGTAGAATCATGTGTTAGTCTGATTTGGCAGGGGAACCTGTAGGGAAACTTATGGGGACATTCACTTTGAACTTTGTGGATAGGGTATGAGGTTAGTAAGCAACAGAGGATGTTGAGTTAGCCAAAATGGGAAGATAAGTCCGGGCTTTATAGACCAATGAAATACCATTATGCCAGAAGGTAAGGTGCGATTGGCTAAAGTATATGCCAGGTATTATTGTTGATTTATGTATATTGAAGATGATTGATTTAAAGCTAAATGAAAGACGGGAGTAATTGATAAAAGAGTGTATAATTGATCTATCTTGAACTGTATACATCAGAGCTTATTAGCGATGTCTGGCTGCTCTATGCCTGGGGGTGCCGAGGACTCTTCGATAATTTCTCCGAGCGGCTGCTGATCAAAATAAAGGTTATGGCTGGAATTTTACCAGCTTGCCCACCCCGATTCCGGGGGGCGGGCGAGGCTCGGAGAACGGCATTCCCCGTTGGCCTCGGGCGGATGTGCCGGTAAAATCCTACCCTCCGTCCTGAAATGGAGACACTGGCTTCATGAATCTTGTATTGTCTGAAATTTCAGCAATACCCGGCCACCTCGAAAACCCCACCAACACAGATCTTCCAGTTTACTGTGGACGGTTTCTGTCTCCCGGTTGAAATCGGTCTTATCTGAATCGTGAACCTTAGCAGTTGTTCCAATTTTTTTCCCTTTCAAGCACAACATTAAATTCGCTCATATCATGCTCACTATTAGATAAACGCTTACGCATCATTGGGCCATGAACTAAATCTAGCTCATTACTCGTTGTTAAATTGATTGTAGCCTGCCTGTTGTTGGCGCTAGGACATGGTGATGCAATATAACACTCGGCATCCCCAGATCGGGCAAATGTGGCTGCGGCAGAAACTTCTTAAATCTGTTGAAATGGGGATTGAAGGAACTTTTGTGTGGACGTTCAGAATAGTATCTTAACCAGATGGAGGAGGGGGGGGGGGGGGGAAACTCCACTGTTTAGACTGCAGAATAAAATCTGTATTTTAATGTTGATGTGTTCAAAGGTTCCTCAGCACTATCTGCATCATAACACTGAAGACAGAGATCTGCCTTCTAATGGACTCTGCTTGTGATAATTCCAGTGAACGACAGGGTGTTTTTATTGCAGTCTAAACAATAAGAGACTGCTGTCCAAATGTTTGTTGCTGACTGAGAGGATTTCTGTGGGTATTCTAGTGAAACATGGCTCTCTATTCTCCATTCTGATATCGAAAAGTTATGGAGTAGAAATCGAACCTTTAATTTTTAGATTATAAAATTGCAAATCCAGGTCCTGCTGTTGTAAAGCCTGCATTCAGAACAGGTCAGTGCACAAACAGTTCTTGCTGAACGATCGAGAAATTGAATGACACCACGGATTGCAAAATCACAGCTATACAGCGTCCACACCGCCAGAAATCTGAACGCAATAATTACTTACTATCGGTGAATGGTTCGGGAGTAATTGCCCTCGGGCTTTGAGACCCCCAACATTGAGATCAAATGGGGGACCCAAACTTGCCCATGCCAGCCTGGGGCCCTTCTAATTGACCACCTCCATGCTAGCAATCCAATGCTGACGATGTGCAGGTTAGATGGATTGGCCATGTTAAATTGCCCCTTAGTGTCCCAAGATGTGTAGGTTAGGGGGATTAGTAGGATAAATATGTGGGATTACGGGGATAGGGCCTGGGTAAGATGTGCTGTCGGAGAGTCGGTGCAGACTTGATGGGCCGAATGGCCTCCTTCTGCACTGTGGGGATCCTATGATCCAATCAGAAGGTTGGCAGGTCTAGAGCCTTGGCAGCCCCTCTGGGCGAGATGAGTGCTGCTGAGGTAGGCACAAGAATGCAAAGGTGCCTCAAAATGGAGGATCCCTCAGAGCAGTAAGAATAATTATTCAGGAGGGGCCAGTTGATCGGTATCTTGGATTGGATGGGAAACCCCTTTGGATCATTGGGACTGTAGGTGCGTGTTTTGATGCCCATGGTCCTCTCTGTTCGGGGGATGGAACCTTGGGGCTCTGATGCCGCCCTGGGCTGCTGCAGGGAAGCTGCCTCCATTAGCATGTGACAGGGGGCTGCTTCGCCACTGGCAAAATAGAAGTGGCTGGCTGCCTCAGTTCAATGGGCAGCAGTTCTGGATCATCACCTGCCCAGGTAATAGTTCCCCAGCAAGGGAATGCATCAGGGAACTGTCCTGACATCTTTTCCCACCAAGCTCCTTGCCCACCACCAGCACTCCCAGCTCCAAGCCTGGGCAAAGAAAATTTCGTCCATTATAACCTCGACATGAACCGGGAGAATGGAATTGGATCACAATATTCCAAATTAATGCTTGAATAGTAAATGGAAATATAAATTTTATGAAACTCAAATGTAGAGTTTGCACATTCTTCCAGTGTCTGCATGGCTTTCCTCCGGGCCCTCCAGTTTCTTCCCACAGTCTGAAGATGTGCAGCTGAGGTGGATTGGCCATGCTAAATTGCCCCTTGGTGTCCAAAGATGTGTAGGTTAGATAGATTAGCCATAAGAAATGTGTGTGGGGTCACAGGGATAGGACGGCGGAGAGGGCCTGGGCAAGCTGCTCTGTCAGAGAGTTGGTGCAGACTCAATGGGCCAAATGGCCTTTTCTGCACTCTAGGGATTCCAAGATGATTCTTATTCACTTGATAGCACCTTCTGACTATTTGGAGCAGTATTTCAGATTTGGTCAGTGACTTCCATGATATGAGAAGCATCTCATAAGAAGCAGCTGCTAATATGTTTTCCCACATCCCCTTGCCATATTTAGCCTGTTCAGTTGGTGGTCCTCATTCCCAGGACCTGAGCTTATACCCGACATGGACACTGGTGCAATACTGAAGGAATGTTTTATTATCAGAGATGCAATTCTTAGATAAGCTGTCAGACTAAAGGTTAATTTGGCTGTTCCAGCAAGTTCACTTGGATGCTAAAGGTCACACAGCGCTATTGAAAGGTCAACAGGAAATCCTCCACATGTCCAAGCTGTTTGTAGTTCCTTCCAACAACAAATACCAACAAAAACAGGATATGCCCTGTCCATTCTTGGGGATTCTGCTCTTCCTCTGCTGTGCAAGGTCAACAGAATCCAGCAGACAATGGCCGGCATTTGTGTTGAAGCCTCAACTATTTCACTGCATTTATTAATAACTTAGATAATGGGTCAGAAAGCCCAAATTTGCCAGAAAAATAAAGGGAGGCAGCATTGTAAGTGGTGTAGATGGAAGCTGAACATATAAAGAAATCTTGATGGATTAAGTGACTGGGGAAAACTGGCAAATGAATTTCAAAACAAGCAAATGTGAAATCATCCACATTTCGTCTGAAGTAATAGAACAGAGTACTTTCTAAATGGTGAAAAGCTAAAAACTGTGGAGGCCCAACATGATCTGGGGGTCCAGGTACATACATGATTAAAGTGTCATGGATGAGTACAGCAAATAATCATAGAATCATCGCACACCTACAGTGCAGAAGGAGGCCATTCAGCCCATTGAGCCTGCTCCGACAACAATCCCAGCCGGACCCTATCCCCCTAACCGCACGTATTTACCCTGCTAAACCCCCTAACACTAACATTAACATGGCCAATCAATCTAACCCACACATCTTTGGAGTTTGGGAGGAAACCGGAGCACCCGGAGGAAACCCACGCAGCCGTGGGGAGAACGTGCAAACTCCACACGGTCACCCGAGGCCGGAATTGAACCCGGGTCCCTGGCACTCTGAGGCAACTGTGTGCTAACCACTGTGTCACCATGCCACCCATCAAAAAGGCTAATGGAATGCTGGTCTTTATATTTAGAGGACCAAAATACAATGGGGGTAAAGGCTATGTTATAGCTGATGAGATCACATCTGAAGTGTGTATCACTTCAGGGGACCACACCTTAGGAAGGATATAATGGCCTTGGATGGAAGCAGCACATGTTTTATGTTTGCCAGAATGATACATAGACTCAAAGGGTTAAGTTGCCAGGGCAAGAGGAATGATGGTAGGAAGCCCTTCTGTATGCAAATGAAGATTAAGAACATAAGAACATAAGAAATAGGAGCAGGAGTAGGCCATCTGGCCCTTCGAGCCTGCCCCGCCATTCAACAAGATCATGGCTGATCTGAAGCGAATCAGTTCCACTTACCCGCCTGCTCCCCATAACCCCTAATTCCCTTATCGATCAGAAAACTATCTACCCGTGATTTAAACATATTCAACGAGGAATGGGCAGAGAATTCCAGAGATTCACTACCCTCTGAGAGAAGAAGTTCCCCCTCAACTCTGTTCTGAACCGGCTCCCACTTATTTTGAGGCTGAGCCCTCTAGTTCTGGTTTCCCTTCTAAGTGGAAAGAATCTCTCCACCTCTACCCTATCCAGCCCCTTCATTATCTTATATGTCTCTATAAGATCACCCCTTATCCTTCTAAACTCCAACGAGTACAGACCCAATCTGTTCAATCTCTCCTCATAAGCCACACCCCTCATCTCCGGTATCAACCTGGTGAACCTTCTCTGCACTCCCTCCAAGGCCAATATATCCTTTCGCAAATAAGTGCCCTGTACAGTTGCAGCAAGACCTCCCTGCTTTTATATTCTATCCCCCTCGCGATAAAGGCCAACATTCCATTCGCCTTCTTGATCACCTGCTGCACCTGCAGACTGAGTTTTTGCGATTCGTGCACAAGGACCCCCAGGTCCCTCTGCACAGTCGCACGATGTAATTTTTCTCCATTTAAATTATATTCCAATTTACTATTATTTCTTCCAAAGTGGATAACCTCACATTTGCTAACGTTATATCCATCTGCCAGATCCTCGCCCACTCGCTCAGCCTATCCAAATCTCTCTGCAGACTTTCCACGTCCTCCACGCAATTCGCTTTCCCACTCACCTTCATGTCATCAGCAAACTTGAATACCCTACATTCAGTTCCCTCCTCCAGATCATCTATGTAAATGGTAAACAATTGAGGCCCCAGCACCGATCCCTGCGGCACGCCACTGGTCACCAACTGCCAACCAGAAAAGCACCCATTTATCCCAACTCTCTGCTTCCTGTTAGATAGCCAATCACCAATCCACGCCAACACCTTACCCCTAACTCCGTGTACCCCAATCTTCTGCAGCATTGGAGCACTATTCCACAATCTACTGGCCTAGATTGTGGAGCAGTTAAAATAGGAATGCTGAGGGGCCATTTTATCCCTTTGAGTCTATGGGCGAGATTCGCTGGCCTCCAACCACGTGTTTCCCACTGGCAGGAGGTGAAATGATCTGAAACCTGAAATGAAAGTGTCCACGAGGTTTTCGGATAAAGGATACTCGACCTGTGCTTGTTTGTATCCATGGCAAGTGAGATAAAAGTATTTTCATGAAGCAATGTGGAACCTGTCAGAGGGTGTAGAAAAATGAAAAGTACACTTACTGCTCTGGACACACTGATCTAAACAGACAAATAGTGGAGATTTGGCAATTTGTACAGAGAATTTAATGAGAAGAATTGTATTCTTGAGTTTGAGCATCGGTTTTAGTCTGTTTCCTTTATTAAATAAACAACTGTATGATTGATAATGCAATGTATTTAAAATATTTTTCTTACTTATGCTTTCCCCTCTAATTTTCTTCCCCATTGTCATTAAGAAATAATTTAAATAGAATATGGTTGTACAAACGACAGTTCCCCGCTGACATCTAATCCAAATGGATACATTCCATGTATGAGCTAGGGGGTGAATGTTGGCTGGTTATCCTAGCCCAATCCTGACCTCACTCTCAATGTGCAAGGATGCAGATTTCAACGGCAAATTCTAGCATCCTTATCGTAGATCAGGTAACTCAATATAGACCAAGAATCACATCTGCAATCTATCACTCTGCAACGTCCATGTACTGCCTTTAATGAATTTGCCTTTGAAGGAGATAACTTGAAAACCATAGGACTGGATGTCCCCAAGGGTTGCTGCAAACATGGGAGCATTCAGTCAGTCTTGTCACTGTGGGTAAAGAGATAGGAAGGGCTGAGGCCAAGGAATGATAGGTATGTAAACAAAGATTCAAATCAAGGTTTTTTTTTCTGAATGGGAGCAAATGTTTTCAGTGAACACATGGGGAGATGGGATTTAGTGCTGATAGAATACAGAGTTTTGTGTGAACTCAAGTTTATGGAGAATGGAGAGTGCAGGGAACTGGCTAGAACTATTGGAATAGTCAAATCTGGAGGTAAAGTGGCATGGATGATGGTTTTACCAGCAGATGAGCTGAGATAGGGGTGGAGATAGGCAATAATAGAGGTGGAAGTAGTCAGTCTGGTGATGAAGCGAGTATGGGGCTGAAAGCTCATCTCCTGCTCATATAGGACGCTGTGTTTGCCAACAATCTGGTTCAGCCTCAAACAGTGGCCATGGATATTGATGGAATCAGTGCTGGGCGGATGGGCGGTTAAAATGGATTGAGTAAAATCCCTACTCCATCCCCATTCTGTTCAAGTTTTAACATGCTTGAATTTTCAGGTATGCCTGAGTCAGGGATGAACTTCATAAGCTTTTGGAATTAGAGCTCCTATTACATCAATAGGGTCCCAATACTATTCCCACCAGGGCGGCACGGTGGCACAGTGGTTAGCAGTGCTGCCTCACAGTGCCAGAGACCCGGGTTCAATTCCCTGCTTGGGACACTGTGTGGAGTTTGCATGTTCTCCCTGTGTCTGCGTGGGTTTCCTCCGGGTGCTTCAGTTTCCACCCACAGTCCAAAGATGTGCAGGTTAGGTGAATTGGCCATGTTAAATTCTCCCTCAATGTACCCGAACAGGTGCCAGAGTGTGGCGACTAGGGGATTTTCACAGTAACTTCATTGCATTGTTAATGTAAGCCTACATGTGACTAATAAATAAACAAAAAACACCAGCAAGTCAGTCTGACAACAACAATAACAAGAATTACTTGCATATAGACTTGCATTTATCATAAAAAGTCCAGAGGTGCTTAACAAGCGTTTTCAAAGCAAATCTGACATTGAGCCATGTAAGGGTGGCTCAGTGGTTAGCACTGCTATCTCACAGCTCCAGGGACCCGGGTTCAATTCCTGACTTGGGATACTGTCTGTGTGGAGTTTGCACGTTCTCCCCGTGTCTGCTGGGGTTTCCTTCGGGTACTCCGGTTTCCTCCCACAGTCTGAAAGATGTGCTGGTTAGGTGCATTAGCCATGCTAAATTCTCCCTCAGTGTACCCGAACAGGTTCCGGAGTGTGGAGACTAGGGGATTTTCACAGTAACTTCATTGCAATGTTAATGTAAGCCTACTTGTGACACTAATAAATAAACTTAAAACTTAAACTTAAGGAGGTATGAGGCTAGATGACCAAAAGCTTGGTTAAAGAGGTAGGTTTGCTGCAAGTGCTATGAGCATTAACAGAGCCTTTAGTTCTGTCTTTTTTACTATTTTTGAAAACTCTGGCCTTATTTGCTTTCACACTCTTAGCTTTGTACATTCTGTTCTTCCCTGCTACACTTTGATTATCTTTACATGATGTCGTGTAGACCATGACAACTGGATCCTCCCCCTCGCACTGCAGGTTCCTCTCCAGCCCCAAGCAGATGACCTGAATCCTGGCACTGGGCAGGCACCAGAGTCGACTCGGCTCTCACTCTCAGCTACTTAGAACTGTGTCTATCCCCCTGACTCTACTGTCCCCTATTATGACGACATGCATATTTACTCCATGTGCTTGAATGGCTTCCTGTATCACGGTCCATTCACACATCCACCCTGAAGCCCTGCTCTCCTCCAAGCAAGATGCAAGAACTTTGAACTTGTTGGACAATTGCAGGAGGAGGGAAAAAGCATTTTAGCGAAGGAATTCCAGGACTTAGGGACTTGTCAACTGAAGCCACTGCCACCAATGCCGCAGTTATTAAATTTGGGAATGCACAGCTGGTTGGAATTGGAGCAGAGAGATTTCAAGGGACCATGAGGCTGGAGGAGGTCACAGAAATTGGGAGGGGCAAGGCTATGGAGGATTTGAAAACAGGTGTGAGGAATTACAGGAGGCCAATATAGACTAGTGCGTACATGAGGAGATGGGCGATTGGGACTTAGTACGACTTAAGATAAAGGCTGTCGAGTTTTGCATGACCTCAGGTTTGCGAAGGCTAGATCATGGAAGACCATCCAGAAGTACACCAGAAAGTCAAGGCTAGAAGTAACAAAGGGATAAATGAGTTTCAGCAGCTGGTTAGCTGAGTCAACCATGTTGACTCTACCTCATTGCATTTGGATTTTCAAAGTATAACCTCCTTAATAATAGATTTGTGCATTTTCCCTATGGCAGATACTAAGCTAACTGGCCTGTAGTCACCTGCTTTGTGTCCTTCTTTTCCAATCTGATGGGACCTTACCCGAATCAAGGGTATTTTGGAAAATTAAAAACAATGAATATGGAACACTTGCCTTTATTGGTCGTGGCATAGATTATGGGCTATCTTGAGCCCGGGTTCGCCGTCTGCAGGAATGTCAGGGGGCTCAAAATCTGGTAAAACCCGGATATTGCAGATCTTGCTGGCGAGATCGTGATTTCAGATTTTGTAATCCTGGATTCCTATCCTTCTGAAAGCGCTCTTGAACATTCAAGTCCCAGCAATGGTCCCTTTGCAACGGTGGGTGCGATTTTATGGCCTCGCTTGAGCGAGACCGGAAATTCCTGCCTGAGGTCAACGGACATTTCCGTTATCCACCCCTCACAGGCTCCGATTCCGTGGCGGGTGAGGCGGTAGAATTCCGGTGTGTGTCTCTGTAATGGCGATCAGGTCATGCATATTTATTTCTATTTAAGCAGACAATTCATCTGTTTTGCTGCAAGTGCTATGAGCATTAACAGAGCCTTTAGTTCTGTCTTTTTTACTATTTTTGAAAACTCTGGCCTTATTTGCTTTCACACTCTTAGCTTTGTACACTCTGTCCTTTCCTGCTACACTTTGATTATCTTTACACAATGTCGTTGGTACCTACGTAGACCATGACAACTGGATCCTCCCCCTCGCACTGCAGATTCCTCTCCAGCCCCAAGCAGATGACCTGAATCCTGACACTGGGCAGGCACCAGAGTCGACTCGGTTCTCACTCTCAGCTACTTAGAACTGTGTCTATCCCCCTGACTCTACTGTCCCCTACTACGATGACATTCATATTTACTCCATGTGCTTGAATGGCTTCCTGTATCACTGTATCACGGTCCATTCACACATCCATCCTGGAGCCCTGCTCTCCTCCAAGCAAGATTCAAGAACTTTGAACTTGTTGGACAATTGCAAGGGCCGAGGCTTCCTGACTTCTACCTTCTGGTTTCCCATACCCGTCTCAATCGCAGTCAAACCTTCTTGCCCATGGACCAAATCGGATCACCCTCACTTAAGAGGTTTGACTGCCTTCTGGAACAAAACATCCAGGTAATTCTCCCCCTCCCTGATGCATCAGTGTCTGTAGCTTGGCCTTTAGGTCAGTGACTCTGAGCTGAAGTTCCTTGAGCTGCAGATGTGGTTACCTTGGAACACAATGGCATCCACGAGCTCCCACATACTGCAGTGACAACACATCACCTGCCTTGCCATTGTTTTGCATTTTAATTTAATGAAGCATTTGTTTCCTTAATAGCAATGAAATAGCAAGGCTTTGAAATGGACATGAAAAAACTTAAGTTTGTAACTACTTAATAGAACTTTACTCAGGCACACTTCATACAGAAAAATCTCCGGACTCAATGAAAAAGTTAAATTCCCTCAAGTGATCATTCAGTCATTGAGAAAATCTATTCGGTAATCCCATAAAAGGCAGATAATCCCTTAATAGCCTATTAAAACTGCAATTCAAGCGGTGTACACAACCATCTGGTGAGGTAAATGGTTCTGTAGCTTTTGAAGTGCAGCCAAGCATTTATAATGGGATTAGCTGTCCAAACAAGACCATTACTGCTCCAAACAGTGACGCTGATCGAAACTGGAAAAACAGATGGCTAGGTTTTTTTGGGGGGGAGGGGGGATGATGGTATTGGACAGTCTATACCTGCAATAGATCTGACAAGGGAGGGAATGCTGGCTAAAAGCTGGCTACCCACACCCTTATCCAGCACCAGTAAAAATTGCTGCAACTGGGAATGGGGGATACGAATCCAGGAACTGGGCCCTGCCTGCCATTTTTAAAGATCTCCCGAGCCGTACTGATGCAGTGAAAATTTGGACCAATGTCTTCTGTATTACCAATATTTAGTTGGAAGAAATTTCTGCTCATCCAGTATTCTTTGTTGGACAGATGCCAGTTCAGAGACATTGGAAGGTTAGGAGAGATGGAGGCGAGACAGCTGAGTATTATCGTCCTACATGTGGAAACAATGTTGTGCTTTCAGATGGTGTAATCGAGGGGCAGAATGCTGATGGCAAAAAGGAAGGGGTCAAGGACAGATCCTTGGAAAACAGCAGAGGTAATGTTGCGAGAGTAGGAAGTGGTGATTCTTTGATTTTGATAGGATAGAAGTGAGGTTGCACCCAGCTGAACAACGGTGGAGAGGAATTTTGTGGACAAGCATGTCAAAAGCTGAAATTAGGTCAAGAAAGATAAGGAAGGTTACTTTATCTTTGTCACAGTCACACAGGATGTCATTTGTGACACTCTCCCCTTCCTGAGCTGCTAACCTCAGCAGGCCCCTCATCCCCCTCCCACCAAACCCCTCCACTAACCTACCTTGGACATAGCAGGTGGCCCCCAGGATGCCTGACGCTTCTCCTGTTTCGGTGGGTTATCAATCAGCAGCATGGTAATGAAGCCCAGCTGTTAAGATAGCAAAAGATTCTATAAGTATATAAAAAGGAAGAGAGTAGCTCGAGTCAATGTTGATCCCTTAGACATGAGCTGGGGAGTTAATAATGGGGAACACAGAAATGGCAGAGACACTAATATTTTGCCTCGGTTTTCATGGCGAAGGACACTAAAACCATCTGAGTAGTAACAGGTAATGCAGAGATTGTTGAAAAGGAGGAACTTAAAATAATTGTCATCACTCAGGGAAAAGTACTGAGTAAACTCTTGGGATTAAAGGCAGTCAAGTCCCCAGGGCCTGATGGCCGACATCCTAAGGTCGTAAAGGAAGTGGCAGCAGAGATAATGGAAGTTATAATATTCCAAAATTCCCTGAATTCTGGAAAGGTTCCAGTGGATTGGAAAAAGGTTAATGTAACATTCCTGTTCAAAAAGGGAGAAAGTAGGAAACAATAGAGATGTGAGTTTCACCACTGTGGTTGGAAAATTGTTGGAATCCATAATTAAGGAAGGAGTAACAGGATATTTGGAAAGTCAAAACACAGTCGATCAGAGTCAGCATGGTTTTATGAAGGATAAATCATGTTTAACCAACTTGCTAGAGTTATCTGAAGATGTAGCAAGAAAAGTGGATAATGGAGGTCCTGTAGACATAGTGTATCTGGTCTTCCAGAAGGCATTTGATAAGGTGACACATACAAGGTAAGTTCCAAGGGGGTTGGGGGTAATATTTTTGCTTGGATAGAGGATTGGCTAACTAACAGAAAACAGTGAGTGTGGATAAATGGTTCTTTTTCTGGTTGGCAAGCTGTAACTAGTGGGGTGCCACAGAGTTCGGTCCTCGGGCCCCAACTATTTATAATTTATAGTAATGACTTGGATGCAGGGATAAAATGTACTGTAGCCAGATTTGCAGATGACGCTAAAGTAGGTGGGAAAGCGGGCGGATGGTGACACAGTGGTTACCACTGCTGCCTCACAGCACCAGAGACCAGGGTTTGATTAGAGCCTGGGGTGACTGTGTGGAGTTTGCATGTTCTCCCCCTACATGCGTGGGTTTCCTCCAGTGCTCCAGTTTAGGGGAATTTCACAGTAACTTCATTGCAGTATTAAAGTAAGCCTTACTTGTGACTAATAAATAACATTTAACTTTTTTCTTCCCACACTCCAAAGATGTGTAGATTAGGTGGATTGACCATGGTAAATTACCCCTTAGTGTCCAAAAATGTGTAGGTTAGGTGGATTAGTCATGGTAAATGTATGGGGGCACAGGGCAGTGGAAATTCCCCTAAACTGGAGCACCGGAGGAAACCCACACATATAGGGGGAGAACATGCAAACTCCACACAATCACCCCAGGCTCTAATCAAACCCTGGTCTCTGGTGCTGTGAGGCAGCAGTGGTAACCACTGTGTCACCATCTGCCCGCTTTCCCACCTACTTTAGCGTCATCTGCAAATCTGGCTACAGTACATTCTATCCCTGCATCCAAGTCATTACTATAAATTACAAATAGTTGGGGCCCGAGGTAAGATGTTGGGGCCTGGGTAAGATGTTCTTTCAGAGTTGATGGGCTGAATGGCCTCCTTTTACACTGTAGGGATTCTATGGTTCTATGGAAAGCAAGTTGCAATGTGGAAATAAGAAATTTACAAATGGGTATGGATAGATGAGTGCACCAACATTTGGCAGATGGAATTTAATGTGGATAATTGCGGGTTTATCCATTTTGGACAGAGCAATAAAAAGGCAACTTATTATGTAAATGGAGAGAAACTTCCAAATGCTTCGATGCAGAGGGATCTGGGTGTCCTCGTGCATGAGTCGCAGAAAGTTGGTATGCAGGTGCAGCAGGTAATAAAGAAGACAAATGGAATTTTGGCAATCATTGCTAATGGAATAGAATACAAAAGTAGGGAGGTGCTGTTGCAACTGTATCGGGCATTGGTGAGACCCCCATCTGAAGTACTACGCACAGTTTTGGTCCCCTTACTTGTGGAAGGATGTAAATGCATTGGAGGCAGCTCAGAGAAGGTTCACTAGATTGATTCATAGAATCATAGAATCCTACAGGAGGCCATTCGGCCCATCAAGTCTGCACTGACCACAATCTCACCCAGGCCCTATTCCCATAATCCCATGCAATTACCCTAGCTACTCCCCCTTACACTAAGGGGCAATTTAGCATAGCCAATCCACCTAACCCACACATCTTTGGACAGTGGGAGAAAACCGGAGGAAACCCATGCAGACACGGGGAGAATGTGCAAACTCCGTACAGACAGTGACCCAAGCCGGGAATCGAACACGGGCCCCTGGCGCTGTGAGGCAGCAGTGCTAACCACTGTGCTGCCCTGATTCCAAGATGAAGGACTTGTCTTATGAAGAGAGAGTGAGCAGTTTAGGCCCATGTTTGCTGGAGTTTAGAAGAGAGAAAAGAGACCTAATTAACATATATAAGATGCTTAAGGGGTTGACATAGAGTGGACGTTTGCCCGTGTTGGATGTTCCAGAACAAAATGCCATAGTTTTAGGTTAAGGGGTGGCAGATTTAAAATAGAAATGAGGAGGAAGTACTTCACTCAAAGGGTCGTGAATCTGTGGAATTCTCTACCCCAGAGTTCAGGGGAACACCAAACAAAGTTAAGGAGGAGATAGATAGGTTTTTAATTAGTAGTGGATGAAGGGTTAGGGGGAGTGGACAGGAAGGTGGAGGAGGCCAAGACAAGAACCAGCCATGATCGTATTGAATGGCGGAGCGGGCTCGGTGCTGAATTGCCTACTCCTGCTCCTAGTTCTTATGTAACATAAGATGGGCCAGGCCCTCTGGCACTCCAGCCAGAGCTGGCCATTTGCTAGGTTGCTTAATTGCCCACTCTAGGGTCAAACGTCCCTCTAGAATGTAAATGCACTATAACCTATGAGGCAGCACGGTGGCACAGTGGTTAGCACTGCTGCCTCATGGCGCCAGGGACCTGGGTTCGATTCCCGGCTTGGGTCACTGTCTGTGTGGAGTTTGCACATTCTCCCTGTGTCTGCGTGGGTTTCCTCCCACAGTCCAAAGATGTGTGTGTTAGGTGCTAAGTTCTCCCTTAGTGTACCCGAACAGGCACTGGACTGTGGCGACTAGGGGATTTTCACAGTAACTTCATTGCAGTGTGAATGTAAGCCTACTTGTGACTAATAAATAAACTTTACAGAAAGAAATACATTTATTCCCTAACTTCTGTTCTAATTTTTAAAAAAATGTATACATTTATTTCAATTAAAACTTTTTACATCGTTCCCCAGGATGGCCAATTTGCTAAAGTTGCTTCTTGGTGCGGTAAAGAAGCCATTGAGACCAGAATGTTCCAGATATGATCGCTGGTCTTAACAAATCTCAGCCAGGGCAGCAATATGCTACACCATTTAGCCTCTACTTTCCCAGGCTGAAAAGGTGATAAATTAACCAGGGTTCCTTCCTCTGCCTGGATATGTAGAGTGGGCACTGCATCCGGATCAGTTCTGGTGCCCTTGGTTGGCACATCAACAGCCACTGCCGGCGGCTTATACTTGCAAAGTGGGCGGACAAGTGGGCGGTTGAGGTCCTGGGTTGCTGTTGCGACCTGTAAGTTCAGCCCAGCCCAAATCAGCACCTTGGGGTGGAGGAGGAGAGAAAATGTGCAGTATGAATGTTCTCAGCATTCCCTACAACACAGTTCAGTGGCTGCACTGACTGGCAGATCCTGCACGCTGAACGTCGCCAGCTTGACCGCTGCCCCCGAGTTTTCCTTGGTGCCGCTCTTGGAGCTCGAGTTGTCAGTTTTGTAAATTTGCGCCTGCATCTCGCAGTAGCCAAACTTGCTCAGCAGGATGAAGAAGTCCCTCCTGAACGCTTTTGTGAAGATTGCGTAGAGAAACGGATTCGCACAGGAGTTGAGCGGATAAAACAATACCAGCAGGATTTTCGCATTGGTCACGGTAATAAAAGGTGACTTGAAAGCTGCTGAAATAGCAAAGAACGATATTGGAGCCATACACATGAAGTCTGTGAAGATCAGAATCGCCATTCGTTTCGCAATCTTCGCGTCGCTGTTCTTCGAAACAAAGTCAGGGTTTTTCACGGCTAAATATATTTTGATATAGCAAACACAAATGATAATAAAGGCGATAACATTCAGCATCAGTAGGAATATAACATAAGCTTGGGAGACGGGAGTTTCTATATCCATGGGCAAACAGATGCTAACTTTCATGTAATTGCTGATTCCTACAAGTGGCAGTGTTGCTACGACAAGGGAGAATATCCAGCCTCCGGACATAATCACAACGGCGTGCCTTAATCGGAGCTTCCTGTCCATTTGCATGGCGTGGGTGATCGTGTGCCATCTTTCGAAGGTGATCACCATCAGCGTGTACACAGAGAGCTCGCTGGCGAAAACGGTAAAGAAGCCAGCACTGGCGCACCCGGCACCGGTCTGCCAATCTATGGCATAGTTGTAATACTGGCTTCTGGTACTCAAATCGACTGATGCAATAAGCAGCAAATAGAGGCCCATACAGAGATCGGCGAAAGCCAGGTTGCACATGAGGAAACGGGGGACCGTCAGCTTATTCTGACTCACCACCAAAACAATAAACACAACAAAGTTACCCACAATAGCAAGGATATTAATGAACCATATCAGCACTCTGAGGATGTTGTACCCCATTATATCCTCGCATGGGTTGAAGGCATCTGGTTCTGGAGTACAGACGAGGTCTACCTTTGAATGACAAAAGCCATAATCAAACGACACTGAATTTTCATATATTTCTTCTAAATGTTCATAGTCATCATCAGGGGTTTTTTCAGGAAAGTGTGAATCGTTCCGTGAAGAAGGATGCCTTTTCACTCCAGCAGAAACATTCTGTAAGCTCCTCTCCCCGAGTTGTAGACCAGGATGAGGATAGTCATTCCCGAGACTATAAGCAGACATAGAGAAGTTTATTAGGACCAGTGGATTTTATTTAACTCGTGCAAGGAAAATCCGCAGTGAAACAAGTCATAGAATCTACAGAGCAGACCCATTTGGCCCATCGAGCCTGCACTGACAACAATCCCACCCAGGTCCTACCCCACATGTTTTCCCCACTAATCCCCCTGACACTAAGGGGCAATTTATCATGGCCAATCAACCTAACCCACACATCTTTGGGCTTGCAGTTTCATATCATAATCCTGGAACTATAGGGTTTCAAAAACACCAAACAGTTTCAGAGTTTCCTTCATCCATCACATTGTAACTGCAAGGTAGCATTGTTTGCAAAAAGTTAAATTAAGGGAATGATAAATGATAATGTATTGCTGAAAAAGGACATCTGCTGCTTTGGGGCAGTACGGTGGCACAGTGGTTAGCACTGCTGCCTCACAGCACCAGGGACCCAGGTTCGATTCCGGCTTGGGTCACTGTGCGGAGTCTGCAGTTCTCCCTGTGTCTGCGTGGATTTCCACTGGGTGCTCTGGTTTCCTGGTTAGGTGCATTGGCCGTGCTAAATTCTCCCTCAATGTGCCCGAACAGGTGCCGGAGTGTGGTGACTAGGGGATTTTCACAGTAACTTCATTGCAGTGTTAACGTAAGCCTACTTGTGGCACTAATAAATAAATAAACTTCTTTCCTGCACTCATCAGGGCACTCGTCACAAGAATAGGTAAATGTAGAGGGAACAACAGTGTATACCACACAAGAAGAGAGCTGATTGGTTGGAAAGTGGACTCTGATTGTTAGAGGTGTTGCCATGGTGAATGTGCCAGTTAACTGAAAACTGACAGTTAACTGCCAAGCTTTGTTCAAGTTCAAAGCAGGCAGGTTGGCTCTGATTGGTGAAGGCATTGCCCCAGGGAATGACCAGGGATTGGCTGTTGACTATTTTCTTAGTTGGAAAAGGCGCAATGTGTGGACATGTTCCTTCTGTCTGCAAAGGACAATGCCATGTGTGTGAATATATGTAGCTTCTAACACACATTAAGTAAGCCACACTGCGAGCCCGACTGATGATCTTAAATTGGTTGTTGGTGTAATTCTTCACACAACTGGGATTATTCAGCAAATTCCAATCGTGGAATGACATCTAAAGTTGTACAGTATGGGGAGAATTTTCCCATCTCGCCCGTCACAGGAATTGTAGTGGACAGGGGGTGGGGGGGGGGGGTGCGGGCAGACCATGCAAAGGTCCATTGACCTCGGGCGGGATTTTCCGGTTTTGGGGCGAGCGTGGCCGGAAAATCCTGCCCTATGATTTGCATCCTGCGAGCACAGGCTTGTTTCAGTACTGTCGGCACTTTGCCTATTGCACCTGATCAGTGGAATCATGAAATCATACAGTGCAGAAGAGGCCCGTCAGCCCATCGAGTCCGTAGACACATTAGAAACACCTGAACTCCCACCTAATCCCATCTGCCAGCACTTGGCCCATAGCCCTGAATGTTATGATGTGTCAAGTGTTCATCCAGATACTTTTTAAAGGAAGTGAGGCAACTCGCATCTACCACCCTCCCAGGCAGCGCATTCCGACCATCACCGCCCTCTGGGTAAAAAGGTTTTTCCTCACATCCCCCCTAAACCTCCTGCCCCTCACCTTGAACCTATGCCTCCTCGGGACTGACCCTTCAACTGAGGAGAATAGCTACTCCTTATCCACTCTGTCCATGTCTCTCATAATCTTGTACACCTCGATCAGGTCGCCCCTCAATCTTCTCTACTCCAACGAAAACAACTCAAGCCTATCCAACCTCTCTTCATAACTTAAACGTTCCATCCTGGGCAGCATCCTGGTGAATCTCCTCTGCACCCCCTCCAGTGCAACCACATCCTTCCGATAATGTGGTGACCAGAGCTGCACACTACTCTACAGTGGCATCGCTAGAGTTCTATCCAACTCCAGCATGACTACCCTGCCTTTGTAATCTATGCCTCAATTGATAAAGGCAAGTGTCCCATATGGCTTTTTCACCACCCTACTAACATGCCCTTCCACTTTCAGAGATCTGTAGACAAACACTCCAAGGTCCCTTTGTTCCACAAAACTTTCCAGTGTCCTACCATTCATTGAATACTTCCTTGTCAAATTACTCCTTCCAAAGTGTATCATCTCACACTTTTCAGGGTTAAATTCTACCTGCCACTTATTTGCCCAATTGACCATTTAGTCCATATCTTCTTGTAGCCCAAGACACTCTGCTTCACTGTTAGCCACCCGCCCAATCTTCGTGTCATCCGCAAACTTACTAATCCTACCACCCACATAGTCATCAATGTCATTTATATAAATGACGAATAATAGGGGGCTCAACACAGATCACTGTGGTACGCCACTGGACACTGGCTTCCAGTCACTAAAGCAGCCATCTGTCTTCACCTTCTGACTCCTACAACTAAGCCAATTTTGAATCCACTTTATCAAATTACCCTGTATCCCATGTGAATTTACCCCCATGTGAGACCTTGTCAAAAGCTTTGATTAAATCCATATGAACTACATCGACTGCACTACCCTCGACTACACACCTGTCACCTCCTCAAAAAATTCACTCAAATTTGTTAGGCATGGCCTCTGATGAAGCCATGCTGACTACCCCGATCAAGCTTTGCCTCTCCAAGTGGAGATAGATGTTCTCCTTCAGAAGTTTCTCTAACAGTTTCCCTACCAGTGACGCGAGACCGACTGGTCTGTAGCTCCCTGGTTTATCTCTACAAAATTTCTTCAATAGCAGAATCACATTAGCTGTTCTCCAGTTGTCTGACACCTACCCCGTGGCCAGAGAGGAATTGAAAATTTGGGTCAGAGCCTCTGCAATCTCCTCTCTTGCTGCCCACAGCAGCCTAGAGCACAATTCATCTGGACCTGGAGATTTGTCCACTTTTAAGGCTGCCAACACCTCTAATACCTTGTCCTTCCCTGTGTCAATTTGCTCAAAGGACATGCTTTTGATACAATCCGTTTCCAGTCTTTGGGACGTATGGCCTACATACCTGGCATCACACTGGCACTGAAATTCAAATACCACATTACTCATTTGCATGATAGGCTTATTTGGTTTAACAGCAGCATCCTGTTAGTGGCCAATTCTACTCGAGTTGCAACTGCATAGTTATGGTGTGAAATGGCTAGCTTCACCTGTTGCTTATATTTTGAGGTGCCTTACCCTTCCAGGGTAATCTGAGATCAACTGGGCACCTATCAGGTCCAAAAATGGCAACCTTAGGCTCATCTTTGTGTTTGCATGATATACAGCAAGAGCAATGGTCTGATCAGGGTAACAGTTTTCCCGCAGAATGGCTTTGATCATCCTATTTCAGCAATAAGCTTGCACAGTGAACAAATGGCTTGGGAAATATCCATAAGGTTGCCAATAAGGTCAATCTTCTAGCGTGTGGAACTGCGGGAATCCCAAAGTGTTTTATAACCAGTGGAGGTAGGCTTCCAGATAGCAGATTTCTCAACCAGTATAAATGTATGCAAATTAATTTTAGTAGTTCTTAATCTTTCTCTTAGAGAACCATAATTATTTAAAACCATTTGGGATGGAACATTTATATTTATGAATATGAAAATATCAGTGTCAGGCAATGACTTTTTTCTGGCTTTAACTTGGTTCTCTGCATCAGATGTATTAAAACTGGTCTAATAATGTGCTTTAATCATTGAAAAGCATTCCTTTCTGATCAACATGATACTTTCTCCTCAGAAAAACACCCTTAAGATGTCTTCTGAGTGTGAATTTGGTGCTAAATGCTGAGCCAAGGTGCACCCAAATAAACATCGACTGACTATCCTAATTTAACTTCAGGGGAGCACAAGGTACTTCCGGATGATGAATGTCATTTGGCCCATTTTAATTCATCCATCCAGAAAATCTCTACACTACCTCAATGATCTCAATACTGAGAAGACAGAAGCATTTCCGACACCAGAGAAGCTTCCAACAACATACCCATGCCATCGCCAAGACTGCCCACTTACATCTCAGTTACGTTGTATTGTTCCACACCTGCCTCAGCTTATCTCCCACTGAAACCTTCATTGTTACCTCTACTCTTTAATATTCCAATACTCTCCTGATAGGCCTCCCATTAGACCTTCCATAAACTTGAGCTAAGCCAAAACTCTGCTCCCTGTATACTCACTGCACCAAGTCCCATTAACCCATTAGCCCTGCTCAGGTCAATTGCATTGGCTCCCAGTCCAGCAATGTCTCCATTTTAAAAAACTCATCTTTGGTTCCAATCCCTCTATGCCCTCGCCCCCTCCTACGTCCTCTAAGATCACTGCGCTCCTTAATCTGGCCTCTTGCCAGGGCAGCAATTGTGGCACAGTGGTTAGCACTGCTGCCTCACAGCGGCAGGGACCCGGGTTCAATTCCTGGCTTGGGTCAATGTCTGTGTGGAGTTTGCACATTCTCCCCGTGTCTGCGTGGGTTCCTCTGGGATTCCTCCCACAGTCCAAAAAATGTGCGGGTTAGGTTGATTGGCCATGCTAAATTGCTTCTTAGTATTAGGGGGCTGCCAGGGTAAATATGTGGGGTTACAGGGATAGGGCCTGGGTGGGAGTGTTGTCAGTGCAGGCTCGATGGGCTGAATGGCCCCATTCTGCAGTGTAGGTATTCTGTGCCACTTCTATGCCCATCTCCTAGTTTAATCATCATGTGCAATATGTTTTTTAGATCTGTCCTCCTCAGGAGTTTGTTTCATTATAGTAGCCAAAACAACTTGAATACAGCGCCAGGGACCCGGGTTCAATTCCAGTCTCGGGTCACTGTCTGTGTGGAGTTTTAGTGTTCTCACCGTGTCTGTGTGGGTTTCCTCCAGGTGCTCCGATTTCCTCCCACAGTCCAAAGATGCCCAAGTTGGAATGGCCATGCTAAATTGCCCCTTAGTGTCCAAAATGTGTTAAGGGGATTAGCAGGGTAAATGGGGTTCTGAGGGTGGGTTGGACCTGGGTAAGATGCTCTGTTGGAGAGTTGCTGCAGACTCGGTAGGCCGAGTAACTTCCTTCTGCCCTGTTGGGATTCTATGATTCTATACTGGGTTATTTGATTTTCCTGAACTATGAATGTTGGTGATGTTTTAGCTATCATCCAGTAGATACTTATAAAGCAGAGAAATAAAGGGAAGACTAACAAAAAGCTAAAAAGAACTGCAAGTATAGCAGTGACAGCATTTCTGAAGCATGTTGCCACAAAGCTGATCCCAATCTGTATAGCTAGAATGTGAAGCAAGTATGAGGAAAAATCAATAATGTAGTCATAAAGGTTGTCATACATTTAATGATGTTATTGGCCCTATAAAGATAAATTACTGGAGGTCACAAATGGTCTAATTCAATATTTTATGTTTTGATGTTTAGAACGATACTTACTATATTTTATTCTGTTCATGGCTGGTGACAAAGTCCTGATCTGCAGTTACTTTTCTTGTTGCAGCTTCGCATGACTTCGAAAAGTTGTATAAAAGTATGGGTATGGAATTCTGTCTGAAGGGAAAGGAACAATCAACTGTGTCCGGAATTGTTTTCTTTCCTCCTCCTCACCTCAAGGCAACAAGTTCCTGGCAGAGTAGGGGCCAGATATTCTCAGCTACCCGACGCACTGATCAGTCCTTGCATGGGATTCTTTACAGTAGACACCAGCAAGCTGTCCAATTGCTGAGCCAATCCCATATTCACCCCAAAATCCACTCAGGACATGTTTTGCAAGGTGTTGCTATGTAGGATGAGGAGTGAGAATGCTGATCAATGTTCCTTTCCTAGTTCTTGGTTAGGGGGTCAATTTCACAGCCCTATTGCCTCTCTGTCTGAGATCAGTGCACAGACTATAGCGGCACGGTGGCACAGTGGTGCTGTGAGGCACTACTGCCTCACAGCACCAGGGACCTGAGGTCGATTCCCGGATTGGGTCACTGTTTGTGTGGTGTCTGCACATTCTCCCCGTGTCTGCGTGGGTTACCTCCAGGTGCTCCGGTTTCCTCCCATAGTCCCAAAGACGTACTGGTTAGGTGCATTGGCCATGCTAAATTCTCCCTCAGTGTACCTGAAGTGTGCTGACTAGGGGATTTTCATAGTAACTCGATTGCAGTGTTAATGTAAGCCTACTTGTGACACTAATAAATAAACTTTAGAACTTGGTAATATCTTGGCATCAGCTATATTTACCACCTAAGATCACAAGACATTGATGAGCTTACCAAGAATTACTTCTCTGGTTTTAGTTTAAGGAAGATAAGACTTTATAATGCGAAGGGATAACATTTCAGAAGTGGAAAATGCTTATTGTCTGTTGGATTAATCTGACCTATCATGCTCTCTACTCACCATTCCCATTGTTCTGAGGGAGGCAACCAACAGACAAAACCTTCAAAAAAAACTTCCTGTAATTCTTATCTCCTTGATGATCAAGGAATATTAATTGAATCGGAAACTAGACTTACAGCAGGGCACCTTGATTATTTTTAGCTTTGCCGTGTTGGAGGTTTTAAATGGTGTTTAATTGACTTCAGTGCAAAAACCTTGTTATAAATATCTTAGTAATTACAGTTAGCCTTCTGTACTAGGGAAAATTTGGGTTTGTTAGATAAATTTAAAGCTACAAAATACTTAGATGAAGAGAAAGTAAGTAGAAGCAGCTGACACAGAATTCAAACATGAAGCCTACTTGACAAATCTGGTAAGAGTTCTTTAAGGAGTTGACTGCAAACGCACTATATTTGGTGTATATGACCTTGCCGAAAGCCACTGACACTTTACCATATGGGAAATTGAGTATTGCCAAAAAAAGATAAGTTTTTCGTTTTGCCCTCTTCTTGGCAGTTAACTGTCAGTCATCAGTTAACTAATGCTTTCTCCATAGCAATGTCTCTATCGCTCAGAATCTACTTGCCAAGCAATGAGCGTTCTTTTCTCATGAAGTATAACTTGTTCCCTTTACAATTTGCTATTCTTGTAAAATTGTCCTGATGAGTGCAAGACATAAAACTTTGACAACATGTGTCCTTTTTTAGCAATACTCAAGTTCTGTACTACCAAACGACTATATGGAAAATTACTGGAGAAGATAAAGGGGCTAATTTTAATCTAACATGCCCAGCAGGAAATTGATGGAACCAAGTTGGCCACCCAGAATATGCCTTGTTCAATTTTACTATTCATTGACCACAATGGAAAGGAATACTTGTTGCGACGTATAATAGACGACTGCTAGGATCATATCATTTCCCACCAGCTAGATTAGCTAGATAGCATCCCCAACATAATACCCACTAAATGTCTCTGTTGCCAATGGCATTGCACCATGGTCCTTTTCCTTCAGAAAAGGAGAACTGAAAAGAAAAAGATTTGAATCGTAGAATCCTTACAGGAGGCCATTCAGCCCATCGAGCCTGCACCAACAACAATCCCACCCAGGCCCTATCCCTGTAACCCTACATATTTACCCTACTAATCCCCCTGACAGTAAGGGGCAATTTAGCATGGCCAATCCACCTAACCTGCACATCTTTGGAGTGTGGGAGGAAACTGGAGCATCTGGAGGAAACCCACGCAGACACAGGGAGAACGTGCAAACTCCACACAGCCAGTCACCCAAGGCCAGAATTGAACCCGGGTCCCTGGCGCAGTGAGGCAGCAATACTAACCACTGTGCCACCGTGCTGCTCAGGACAGGAGAAAAGAATTGTAATGCATTAACATACATTTCTTGCCCAATGTATAACTGTTTCTGTACTAATGTGGCTTACATTTAAAATACCAGTGAGAGTTACTGACTTCACTCATGGCCATTCTTGGTTTACTTCATTTCTGCTTGTTTTTCTGGAGAACAGCTAACTGCTAAGACTGTGACAGCTTTGATAGTCCTTCAGTGCGCCACACAGATTGGGAAGATGATAAAATCACAAGAACTTACCCATTCGACTTCTCCCAGTTTTTGAACGCACAGCAGTGGCTGGGATATGTCAAATTTGCTTCCATCAGATTGACGAACTTTTCCAGTGACGGGAACCTTTTCAGGGAGTACGTGAAGCGAGCAGTAAGTTTCTGAATGAATTCCAACCCATAAGACGGAAGATGCTCAAGTGCAGTTGAAGAAACATCCCTGTAACAAAAAGAAAAGTTGGGATATCCTTTTCTACTAGCCCTGGTGACCAAGGAATACCAATTTTACGAAAGAGAGTTCCAGATTTTCACTGCCCTTTGTTTAGTAAAATTGCTTCATTTATCAAAGCCCAGGTGATCCATATTGGAACTGTACAAGAAACAAAACATGTTGCCTTAATTTCCAACTTCTCTTACCTTTACCTATGCTATTAATACCATCATGGCGATTTTTTTTTTCATGGCATATGGGTGTCACTGATTTTACTAGCATTTATTGCCCAATCTTAATTGCCCTTGAGAAGGTGGTGATGAGCTGCCTTCTTGAACCGCTGCAGTCCTTGTTTTGCAGGTACACCCCCAGTGCTGTTAGGGAGGGAGTTCCAGGATTTGACCCAGCGACAGTGAAGGAACAGTGATATATTTCCAAGTCAGGATGGTGAGTGGGTTGCAATGCCTTCCAGGTGGTGCTGTTTCCATGTATCTTCTGCCTTTGTCCTGCTAGGTGGTCGTAATCATGGGTTTGGAAGGGGCTGTCTATGAAACTTTGGTGAGTTCCTTCAGTGCATCTTGTGGATGGTATAAACAGCTGCCACTGTACATCATCACTAGAGGGAGTGCATGTTTTGGGGAGGAGGATGTCTTTCTTTCAAAGAGAGACCCTGCATTAGATCATTTGCCTCCAACGCTACTACTTCCGACCCCTGCCTCCCCACACCCCATGACCACACCTCCATGGCCCCCATCCCACCCTGACTCACAACCTGGGTGCTACAGTGATCCCCTCATCCCACTCTGGCCTCACTGCCTGCAGCAGTTGCTGCTCCTGGTGGCATTGCCTGTAGTGAAGAGCTGCCGGCTTTTGATTGGTCTGGCGTCCTGAATCCCTGGGAAAGCCTGACTTGATGGGCTGACTTGCAGACTTGATGGGCTGAAGGGTCTTTTCTGCACTGAATGACTCTATGATTGGGATTCCCCCACAGAAGCAAAATGTGTTTCCCACCAGTTCTCCAACCAGTAGCCTGAGCCCATATCAACTAGGTTAATTTCAGTCCATTTTTTTCTCTTCCCATTGGGGTAATGATCCCTCTAAAGTATCTTATATTGGATATCACCAATTCTGATATAATAGATTCAGTCAGTGATCTTAGAATAGAATCATAGAACCACTGCAGTGCAGAAGGAGGCCATTCGGCCTATCGAGCCTGCACCGACCACAATCCCAACCAGACCCCTATCCCCATTTACCCTAGCTCGCCCCCCTGACACTAAGGGGCAATTTAGCATGGCCAATCCACCTAACCCGCACATCTTTGGACTGTGAGAGGAAACCGGAGCACCCGGAGGAAACCCATGCAGACACTGGGAGAATGTGCAAACTCCACACAGACTGTGACCCAAGCCGGGAATCGAACCTGGGTCCCTGGCGCTGTGAGGCAGCTGTGCTAACCACTGTGCCACCGTGCTTTTCTTAATTAAAGAATTCTACATGATAAAAAAGGAAATATGGAGAAAAGAAATTACATAAAAATGGAGGAAATATGTATAGCCTTAAGTTTATTTTCAATTCAAATGCTTAATTTGTAGTTTTGATGTGTATATTTTACAAAAAGGCTTTTTAAATTAAATTATTACACACACTGTAAATACATAGTTTAAAATGAATATTGCTTGCAATCCACATGAAGTGAAATGTAGATAAGTTGCTGTTACTTACAATACATCTGGTCCAGTTGCTCCCTTGAAAGCATCATTGTGTATTGTCCTTAAATTTTTATTCTCATTAAGCTCCCTGTAAAAGTTTTTAATGTTATTAATTTACATTTAAATCCTCAGGGAAATAAAGAATATGCTTATAAACATGAAATTATTCAGACTTCAAGGTTTTTTCCCTTATTTTGCCTTTGGTGCTCTAGCGAAAAAATCCCACGAACCACTGAAGATGTATAATCCTCAGAACCTCAAGAAATTATCTTTCAAGACACGCATACAGCGTACATATTAGAAAGCAAATGAATCTTAAACATGCTTTTTTGTACATTTTACTGTTCAATTAGTAAAATCCACTAATCCAGTCGCAAAATAACATCAATGCTGAAAACCTGACGTAAAAACAAAAAGTACAGGAAACATTCAGTAGGCCAAGGAACATCATGAGGAGAAGGAGGTAGGGTTGACATTCCAGGGTTTCTTCTCATCACAGTTGCTGTCTGACATGTTGGATATTTCCAGTATTTCCGGTTTTCATTTCATAGAATCCTACAGTGCAGAAGGAGGCTATTCGGCCATCAAGTCTGCACTGACCACAATCCCACCCAGGTCCTATCCCCATAACGCCATGCACTTACCCTAGCTAGTCCAACTGACACTACGGGGCAAGTTAGCATGGCCAATCCACCTAACCCGCACATCTTTGGACTATGGGAGGAAACTGGGGCACCCGGAGGAAACCCACGCAGACACGGGGAGAACGTGCAAACTAAAACACAGACAGTGACCCAAGCCGGGAATTGAACCCGGGTCCCTGGCGCTGTGAGGCAGCAGTGCTAACCACTGTGCCACCGTGCCGCCCACATTTGAGAGACACGGGACACATTTTTCATGCCTGGGCCCTGATCCTGCCGTTGGGATGAAATGCAACTCAAAAGCTCGGAAATGCCAACGACAAGGGAGATTTTGGGGAGACGACCAATTAAGTGGAGTCGCCCATTTGGCTCCTCAAACCTGCTCCACCATTCAATAAGCACATGGCTGATCTGATCGTGGCCTCCATTCCACTCTGCTGCCTGCCTACAGAACTTTGATTCTCCCGTGCATCACAAATCTATCTGAGCCTTCAATATATTCAATGGCCCAGTTTCCACTGCTCCGTGTGAAAGAGAATTCCGAAAATTATTGACCCTCTGAGAGGACAAATTCCTCCTTAACTGTCTTAAATGGGACATCCTTTATTTTGAAACTCTTCTGCCAAGTTCTAGATTCCCCCACAAGGGGAAGCATCCTCTCAGCAATAAGCCTGGCAAGATCCCTCAGAATCACACATAACAAAAAGATCTCCTTGCATCTAAATTCCAGTGAGCTTTGGTTCAATCTGTTTAACCTTTCCTCATTCGCCAACTCCTTCATCCCAGGAATCAACTGAATAACCCTCTCTGAACTACCTCCAATATAATGGCGGGCCAGGTGGGCA
Organism: Mustelus asterias; assembly: GCF_964213995.1. Classification (NCBI taxonomy): domain Eukaryota; kingdom Metazoa; phylum Chordata; class Chondrichthyes; order Carcharhiniformes; family Triakidae; genus Mustelus; species Mustelus asterias. Next base: position 23,612,131 of record NC_135815.1, on the reverse strand, counting down.
TCGCCAGGCGGGCGCTGCCAGGGTGTCAGGTGGGCACTGCCAGGTGGGCACTTCCAGGGTGCCAAGTCGGCACCATTAGGTGGCCACCGCCAGGGTATCAGGTAGACAGTGCCAGGTGGTCACTGCCAGGGTGTCAGGTGAACACTGCCAGGTGGGCACTGCCAGGGTGCCAGGTAGACACTGCCAAGTAGGCACTGCCAGATTGGCACTGCCCAGCCATGTCCACGACCATCCGGAGGTTTCAATGGCCTCTGAGCCGCCGGCATGGCCAGAATGCCTGCTGTCCCTTTGTGGAGACCAGCAGTGATTCTCGTCGGGTTCCCGCTGCACCCGAGGATCAGGGAGTATCCTGCTTGAAGATGACTAAGCTATTTAAATGCACTAATCTGGTTCCCACCCTCACTGGGCGGGAACCAGATTATGTCAGGGCGTGGTGGCTGGGAGAATGTCAAAAGGAGTTTGCGCTGGCATTCCTAGGTCCCTCGTCTGCGACTCTCTGATCCCACACTGCCCCAACGTGATCTGTGCCGGGCGCGATGTGGCTGGAAAATTGTGACCAATTAATTATGTGGAAAGTAAACACTCTGGCTGCAAATCCAAGGAAACAACAACATTCACGTGAACATAAGCATTTTGATGTGTGAATTACAAATTAATGCCTTAATTCCTGTCTCAATAATAGTTTGGTACTTTAGAATTTGTCCTTGTGGTTGTTTTTGTTTGAATGTCCATTTATAAATAGGTCGTAATCCCCTTGACTTGTTTATCAGAAAATAGCAAGAGTAAGAACTGCTTATCAAGTACTCGTAGAGTTCATGCTTTCAGTTTATTGATAGTAAAGTAAGTTATCTTTTGACAGCACATTTTTTTCGAGAAGCTGAAGACCAAACTGAGTTTATATTTTCTTGTAAATGGGAGTGTGAAGGGATTATTCAAGAGCTGGAGTTCTTTTCAAACGTGTGATTAGTGTTTCCAGATGTCTGGTTAGAATAATGATCCAAAAAATAAGTTAGCAAGGAGACCTACTGCAGCTTGGCTAGGGTTGAGGGATAACATGACTGAATCACTTATACATTTTACTTATGATTTTAAAGCTTTTGCTTTCAGGACGGTTCATCACTGCTTGATTACTACACTGCTTACCTACTGAACCTTTCTCTTTGTATAAAAAAAATAGTTATTTCCATAATTCAGCTAAAGGAAATTGCTTTGCAAACCCAAGGGGTCATTTGTTCCAATATTGCGCTGCTGAGCCAGGACTTTGCCTGCCTGTTTAATTCCGCACTGGCTCTATTGGGCTGGAATTCTCCGGGATTCTCCAGTCCCGTGGCAGCATGCCCCTCCCGGCAAGATGGGCTGACATCAATGGGAAATGCCATTTGGCAGCGGTGGGACCAGAGGATTGCAATGCCGGTGAACAGCATACCCGTCTCCCGGGAAACACGCGAGTGGGAAGCCGGAGCATCCCGCCCAACGTCAACTGTGGGTTCAGACTATTTGTATCTTCACTGACATTGGTGGGGCGCTGCTACACTGCAACATGATGGTACTGTGCGGGGCTGGGGTAGGTTGGAAATTTTAAGCACAGTCTTTAGAATTGTCATAATGTCTGATGATTTCAGCCACAGATGGGGAAGCTGTCGTCATTTCTTGAAGCCTTAGACGAAGCTTATGCTGGGCGGCTGAGGGAAGTCTGGTAGAATAGTGAGAGCTAGAGTTTTTACTGGCCTTCCATCCTCCATAAACTTAAGCTCATCCAAAACTCTGATGCCTGTATCCTTAACTTTCACCAACACCCATTCATCCACAACCCAACTGCATGGCAATGCCTCAATTTTAAAATCTCCACTCGCCATCTGGAGAGTCAGTGGGGAACGCATCCCCGCCGACTCTGACAGGACGGCTGCCATTTTACGCTCAAGTGAGCGTTGAATGGCAGCAGGCAGGAGTTCCACCCGCATTTGGGAGGAAGTTCCGCTTCGGAGAGCTGCTGGCCAACCAGATTGGTTGACCGCTCTCCAGCTCATCCAGGCACAGCGCCGCAATGGCTGGAAGAGGCACCGCAGTGCCCATGTCTTGGATGAATGTTGGGAGCTAGTGTAAAGGTAATTGGCAGGGGTCCCAGGGAGGGGTGGGTGGGGGATGCCTGGGGAGGAGAGGGTCTCCTGGGCAGGAGGTGGGGTCGCAAGCGGGCGACTGGGTTATCAGGGGATAACCGGAGGTACTCAGTCCGTGAGGAGAGGGCGCCTCCAGTCAGAAGGGAGCTTTCAATGGAGGTGCCCCCCTACTGCCACACCTTCCTGCCCGAGCTCGAGAATACGAACTGTTTCTCTGTCCCACCTGACTTATCCGGCTTCTACCAGCCTGAGAGTTGAGGATGGATGGGAAAAGATTCTCAGATGACCATTCAATGGCTACTATAGGGCCTTAATTGGGGAATGGGCAGACTTCCCATCCGAGGCCTTGCCCGCCCCACCGTAAAATCACATCCCAGTCAGGGCGGTCGGGATCCCAGAGGGAACCCGTCTGTGCAATTTCAGCCTTCCCTGCCTTGAAACCTGAAGGGGAAGCTTAAGATTCAGGCCCGTGTTGTATGATTTTACAACATTTAGTACATAGAGAACTGCTTTAGCTGTGGCTGCTGCTAATTAGAAAAGTTCAGAAGTTTCAATGAACTTTCTTCACAAACTAAGAAACACAAAATAACCCTCTCCAAGCCACTTGTTTTTGAACATAGGTCATTGCATATATTTATCTGCACTGTGTCAACTGATAAAGCTGTAATCGACCACAAGTATTTTTTAATCTCTCATGTCATCAATCAATTGCTAGTTTAGAGAATTTAGTTTAGAGAAATTGCATTCTTTTACTCTAATTTCAAATGAGATTTGTTTTCACGGTGAAACGCATTTAGAAAATGAGTAATTCTGTACCAAAATCTATGGGATATTGTGATACACTTGTCTCTTGCACTTCAGTTATCTGTGATTTAGAACCTTGGAGTTATCTTGTGGTTTGCAAACTACCTGTTTAGGACTCTGTTTTTCTGTACTGTCCTTCAAAGACGCCAACATGGAATCCTAAATGTACAAACAAGCTACAACTGTAGCTGTTTCTGGTTTTAATTATTTGAAAGGGTGCTGAAAAGCACTGTGGTCAAACTATCCAGGTACAACATTGTATAAAGGCAAGCGATATAAACAAAACGTACAACTTATCCAGCTTTGTCGCATTGAACGCATGGCTTTGCACATCTTCCAATCCATTTTTGTACAGCTTTCTGAAAAGGCAAGGTTATTAGAATGCATTAGTTCATGAAGCATACATTAACTTAAAGGCTTTAGGCCGGAATTCTCTGGTCTTCTACGCCCCACTGCCGCTGCCAGCAAGAACCGAGAATTTGGCGCTCAGCCTAATCTCCATTCACAGCAGCGGGTCCGTAGAATCCCAGCTGTGGGAGAGGTCGGAGAATTCTGGCCTTCGTGTCCTTTTTTTGTTTATACAGGGCCACCAAGCACAATGGGGATTAAACACGATAATTGTCAATAGGTTCATGACATTTGAAATATGGAAAATGAAGATTAGAGGAATTACTGTGAGGCAGCTATCTCAATAGGTTCAGATTATTATAAAGTATTTTACATTTTCTTCTCTACACTCGTTCCTTATTGCCATTTTAAGGCTGTTATTTCAGTAATTATTGGGATTCAAGCTTCAGTGACATTATTCGTCCAAAATTTTATTTCTATCTTTAAACTTAGGGTTTCTTTAAAATCACACAAGTAAACAGAAAACTGGCTGGTCAGTTTATCACAGGGACATGGGGTGGATGCTCAAACAGGAACAGATTTTTTCATAAACTGGCTTGATTAAATGGACATCATTAAGAATAGTAAAAGAAATAGAAAAGTGACCCTGTCGATGCCTTATCTTGTGCCACGCCATTCTTCAATTGCTTGCCAAAGAGGGATTTTCCCAATAAAGATACTTTAAATTTTAAAGTTTATTTATTTATTAGTGTCACAAGGAGGCTTATACTAACACTGCAGTGAAGTTACTGTGAAAATCCCCCAGCACCTGTTCGGGTACACTGAGGGAGAATTTTAGCATGGCCAATACACCTAACCAGCACGTCTTTCAGACTGTGGGAGGAAACCGGAGCACGCAGAGGAAACCCACGCAGACACGGGGAGAATGTGCAGTGTCCGTCCAGACAGTGACCCAAGCCGGGAATCGAAGCTGGGTCCCTGATGCTGTGAGGCAGCAGTGCTAACCACAGCGCAAGTGAGATGCATGACCATTTTGACAAACAGGACAGTTTCAAGGATGTCTACTGAAATAATAATAGTCTGTTCAAAATTATTGATCAGCATCATTGTTCACATGGGTGTGAGCGTCCTGGAATTAAATCTCAGCCTCGTGGTCAAATGCATAACGTACGCAAGTAACCAGATTTGTAGAAAACGCTGAAGTGATACCCCATTTGTCCAAATTCCCAAGCTCCTAAGGGTCTTCATGAAGGCACAAATGCTGCTTTCTGTATAAAGAACCTCCTCTGTCTGTATTTGGAACATGGCTGAAAGTTCCAGGTCACAGGACATTGTCACATTGTGACAAAGTTCAATAAAAGATAGTGTAGGATCATTAACTTTGTATTTTTATATCGGTGATTCATTTTTTTTCAGGTTCTATCTTAGCATCCAAAACAAAGAAAGTTAGATGTGAAACATTGGACTTCAAAAACATAGTAAAATATCAGGTTTTCTCTGGAACAAGGGAGACGTTAAAAAAGGCACAGTTAACCTGAATGTCCAGCAATATTTCTATGGGAAAAGAACTATTGAATGATATATTACTGAAGGAAGTCATTCAGCCCATCAGGCTGGTGCCAATTCTTTGAAAAAGCTAGCCAATTAGTCCCACTCCCCTCTGCCATTGATTCCCCATGCCCCTGGAATTTTTTCTGCTTTACGTATTTATTTATCCAAGTCGACTTTGGCAGCTGTAACTGGATCAGCTTCACCATCCTTTCACGCAGGACATTCCACATCAGAAACACTTGTTGCATCAAATGTTTTCCCTTATGTCATCTCTGGTTCTTCTGCCAATTTCATAGAAACCATAGAAATCATAGAAACCCTACAGTGCAGAAGGAGGCCATTCGGCCCATCGAGTCTGCACCGACCACAATCCCACCCCACATATTTACCCGCTAATTCCTCTAACCTACGCATCCCAGGACTCTAAGGGGCAATTTTTAACCTGGCCAATCAACCTAACCCGCACATCTTTGGACTGTGGGAGGAAACCGGAGCACCCAGAGGAAACCCACGCAGACACGAGGAGAATGTGCAAACTCCACACAGACAGTGACCCGAGCCGGGAATCGAACCCGGGACCCTGGAGCTGTGAAGCAGCAGTGCTAACCACTGTGCTACCGTGCCGCCCTTAAATAATCTCCGTCCTCTGGTTACTGACCCCTCTGCCACTGCAAACTGCAAGTTTCTCCTTATTGACGCTATCCAAACCAGTCCTGATTTTCAACAGCTGTATTAAAAACATTCCTCATCCTCGCTGCACTCTGTACAAGAGAAAGTTTCTCCAATCTCTCCCCGTAATTGAAGTCTTTCATCGTACCCTCTCTAAAGCTTTAACATATTTCCAAAAGTGTGGCGCTTGTTTGGTGCCTAGAATTGGCCATAATATTCCAGCTGGGCCTAGCGGCACAGTGGCAGTGTGGTTAGCGCTGCTGCCTCACAGCACCAATGACCTAGGCTCGGTTCCCGGCTTGGGTCCCTGTCTGTGCAGAGTTTACATGTTCTCCCCATGTCTGCGTGGGTTTCCTCCGGGTGCTCCGGTTTCCTCCCACAGTCCAAAGATGTGCTGGATAGGTGTATTGGCCATGCTAAATTCTCCCTCAGTGTACCCAAACAGGCGTCAGAGTGTGGTGACTAGGGAATTTTCACAGTAATTTCATTGCAGTGTTAATGTCAGCCTACTTGTAACACTTATAAATAAACTTAAAAAAAAAATTTGTATAAATATTTAGCATAACTTCCTTTCTTTTGTACACCATGGGCTCGATTTTATCATTTTCATTCGAAGTGCTGAATCTGGGCGCAATTCAGATCCGACTTGGAAATCTGCTTTCAGGCGCCCCCATACGCACTTAGCCTGAAAAAAGAATTGTGGGGCTCAATTGCGCTGTGGGCGGGGCTTATTGCGCCTGAAACGATTGGAGCTCTGAACTGCGCATGCGCAGTGAGGAAAAAAAAATTAAAAATCGTGTCCCTGTCACATCGCTCACGGGCCGCAAAAAGCGGATGGTCCCCACAGACCTCACCCCCACCCCTACAACATAATTTCTCCCCTTATCCACCCACACCCCGCTACCCAGACCAATCGCGATCCTCTGCCCCCTTCCCCCACCACCGATCGCCTGCAGAGTTGCAGCGGACTCCCCCCACCAAAGATCCATCTGGCCTCTCTCCCAGTATATTTCACATACTCACAGCCGGGTACTTTGACAGTTTCAGTAATTAAGTGCACGTGCATTATTATAGCTGTGGAATCCCTTCTCTTTGCTGCCTGCACTTGCAAAATCCACGAAGGTACATATCCAGGCCTTTATTGAAGTGGTGTAATGAAACATATAGGTGCGTGTACAAATAACCGTTGCTTGATTCAACAACCTTTGCAATTATGTTTAGCAACAGCCAACTTGCAGTAAATTCCAAGAGCTGCATTTCCAAGTTTAGAAGATAATTTGGGAAACGGTAATAAAATAATTTCTACTTCTTCTGAACTTGCTGGTGTAGGGGAAAAAAAACAACATTCATGGCAAGTGAAATATAATCTAAGAAGCATTTATAACAGGAATGATCAGAATTAGAAATGGGATGGGATAGAATTAACTACCCCCCTCCCCCCTCAGAATGATCGGGCCTCCCCCCACCGTCTCCCCACCCCCACCCCCCCACCCAGAGAATGCTCGGGGCCTGCACCTCCACCACCCATCAACGATCTGGCTGCCCTCCTCCCTCCCCCACCAGAGATATATCTGGCCCACCTCCTCCTCCCTCCCCCCCCACCAGAGAATGATTGGGCCTCCCTATCCCCCCCCCCGCCCCGCCCCAGCAGAGATACATCTGACCCACGTCCTCCTCCCCCCTCCCTCACCAGAGAATGATCTGGCCCGCCTCCCTCCCACCCCACCACCGATCTGAGTTAGAGAGCCTTTTGGAAGCCCTGAACTTACCGCTTCAGAATCTGGAGCCTCTGAAACAGACCTTTGCCAAGCGGGTCTGTTTCGTGCCGAATCTGGACGCGCGAACGCGATGGTAAAGGGGGAAATGCTGGTAAAGTTGGGCGGGCAGCTCATTAATTCAATTTAAATGAATGCAAATGCATTTAAATCGCGGTTGCGCCCATTTCGGGTGCGAATTGGATCACGGCCATTTTCGGGCCTTGGTAAAGTGGGCATTTGCGCGGATGCGGGCGCAGATCGCGTTAATGGCCTCACGCCCAACTTTACCAAGTTTTCGTGCCCGTTTAAAATTGGGCCCTATGTCACGAAATATAAAGGATCCAAAAGTTTATCCTGTCATCTTCAAAGACTTGCGTACATACACCTGCGGGTCTTTCTGTTCATGCACTCCATTTATATTGCTTTTCCTCATCTTTGCTACTACAATGCATCACCTCACACTTTTCTGCATTAAATTTCATCTGCCATCTGTCTGCCCTTTTCACCATTCTTCTACATCCTACTGTTACTATGCTCCTCATTGAATAGAGATAGGCTAAACAGTGCCGTGAAGTATCTTCTAGATTCACCTGAGAGGGCAAGATGATGCCTCGGTTTAACAAATCATCTAAAAGGCAGCACCTCTGATAGTACAGCACACCCTCAGTACAGCACATCCTCAGTACAGCACACCCTCAGTACAGCACATCCTCAGTACAGCATATCCTCAGTACAGCACATCCTCAGTACGGCACATCCTCAGTACAGCACATCCTCAGTACAGCACATCCTCAGTACAGCACATCCTCAGTACGGCACACCCTCAGTACGGCACACCCTCAGTACGGCACATCCTCAGTACAGCACATCCTCAGTACAGCACATCCTCAGTACAGCACATCCTCAGTACAGCACATCCTCAGTACGGCACATCCTCAGTACGGCACATCCTCAGTACGGCACATCCTCAGTACGGCACATCCTCAGTACGGCACACCCTCAGTACAGCACATCCTCAGAACAGCACATCCTCAGTACAGCACATCCTCAGTACAGCACATCCTCAGTACGGCACATCCTCAGTACGGCACACCCTCAGTACAGCACATCCTCAGAACAGCACACTGGACTGTCAACCATGCTCATGCCTCAGGACTGGGATCTGGTCCGACATTCTTCTGACCAGAAGCAAGGAATGTGACCATTAAGCCATGGTTGACACTTGAAAAGCGCGATCTTGCTGGCCGTTCACGCCACGCTCTGGCTGCAGCGAGTTCGAAGAATTTGGCGCCCAGCCAAAGCTCCGTTCACTGCAGCGGGATGGGAAAATCCTGCCGGTGTGAACGGTGGTAACATTCTAGACGATGTTATTTTTTCATTCATTCATGGGATGTGGGTGTCACTGGCTAGGCCAGGGTTTATTGCCCATCCCTGAGGGCATTTAAGAGTCAAGCCACATTGCTGTGGGTCTGGCGTCACATATAGACTAGACCAAGTAAGGACAGCAGATTCCCATCCTTTCCTGTGTGTAAACATACATACACATGCTGAACTAAGCATGTATCAAACTCAGGAAATACTGGAAGCAAAGATAAAAAGATTGCCAACTCCTGGAATGATGCAGAGGAGAAGCCCGGACCTCATTAATGAGGGGCAGACTGTGCACAGGAAAGTTGATGTTCTCTTGCATAGTGGATAAACTGCAAGCGCAGATTTGCATGTTTTTGCGATACTATAACAATGTTTGCTTTGCTTTCTTGTGTGCGATCTGTAGTCTTGTAATTTTTGGGGAAGTTATTGTTTATTCGATAGATTGAAAACCAGTCCCAGACATCAGTGTGGTTCCCAACAACATCAAATCCACCAAATCATGGAGTAACCAAGACCTGCTTAAAACTAAAGACAGTAAGAAGTTTAACAACCCCAGGTTAAAGTCCAACAGGTTTATTTGGTAGCAAATTATTTGGTATTTGCTACCAAATAAACCTGTTGGACTTTAACCTGGTGTTGTGAGACTTCTTACTGTGCTTACCCCAGTCCAACGCCGGCATCTCCACATTAAAACTAAAGAGTCAGACTTTGTGACTTATCCACATTTGAAAAGCAGCCTGAAATTAGATTGTTAATTTCCCACTTATACCAACCACTGCCTAAAGAGAGCAAAACTGTTTTTGAGTAGCACGCCCACTATAAGCAACAGGGGGCTGAAGACGTGGGATACTTGGATTTCCAAATGTAATTTGATAAGGTGCCATATCAAAGGTTACTACACAAATTAAGAGCACATGGTGTAGTGGGTAATTTATTTACATGGAAAGAGGATTTCTTAGCTAACAGGAAAGGCAGGGTATGCATAAATAATTCATTTTTGGCTTGGCAAGCTATAACCAGTGCAGTGCCAAAGGGATCAGTGCTGGAGCTGGAACTATTTGCTGGAACTATATTAATGACTTGGATGAAGGGATGGAGTGTATGGTTGTTAAACTTTCCGATGACACAAAGGTAGGTAGGACAGTAAGTTGTGAAGAGGACATAAGAAGACTGCAAAGGGATACGGATAGCTTCAGTGAGTGGGCAAAATAATTGGCAAATGGAGTATAATGTGGGAAAATATGAATCTGTTCACTTTGCCAGGGAAATAGAAAAATAGTATATTATTTAAATTGAGAGGGATTGAAGAACTCTGTAGTACAGAGGGATCTGAATGTCCTGGTACATTAATTCACAAAAAACTTAGTATGCAGTTACAGCAAGTGATTAGGAAGGCAAGTTACAAGTTATTGTTTATTGCAAGGGAAACTGTCATAGGTCCGTCTAGTAAAGTTAAAGTTTATTTATTAGTCACAAGTAAGGCTTACATTAACACTGCAATGAAGGTACTGTGAAATTCCCCTAGTCGCCACACTCCAGCGCCTGTTCAGGTCAATGCACCTGACCAGCACATCTTTCAGATGTGGGAGGAAACCGGAGCAGACACGGGGAGAACGTGCAAACTCCACACAGACAGTGACCCAAGCCGGGAATCAAACCCGGGTCCCTGGCACTGTGAGGCAGCAGCGCTAACCACTGTGCAGCCCCTGAATATTAGTGACTCAAGAATTTAACAAGGTATGATAGAATGTGATCTGCCCAGCAACAGGTAGAAATATGCCTAGCAACAGCAGTAGCCGACATTCAAAAGATGTGCTTTTCCCAGTAACGAGATCAACAGGTATCTCGTTAGACAGAACCAAGTGTATATCACTCTTTTAGCAGGAAACAGCTTAGCTAGATGACTGAGGGATCAGTGGAGGTGTACACGTGCTAATTTCTAGAGTCAAGCAATTTGAGAGACGCATACAGCCAAATACTCCGACTGAAGAATCAAAGAGGAAAGATTGTATAATTACCAGCACCCTCAGAAGCAGGTGGGACAGTTTACATCTAACAGCTAGGAGGCTAGGCCTGCATCTAAGTCTTAGAGCCAAGGCAGTTTAAACATCTTCACTGGAGCAGGAATAGATATTTTCCTTACTTGATTCTCAGCCTTGTATTGTGTGTTAACTATAAGCTGGATTTAACTTATAGATTTACTTTAATCGGATGCTGTTTGAGAAGGGGGAAGTCTTAAGGAATTCAGGGATCGTAGATATATTTTGGAACAAGGGGTAATTTCTACATTTGATTTGATTTATTATTGTCACATAAATTAGTATACAGTGAAAAGTATTGTTTCTTGCACGCTATACAGACAAAGCACACTGTTCATAGAGAAGGAAAGGAGAGAGTGCAGAATCTAGCATTACAGTCAGAACTAGGGTGTAGAGAAAGATCAACTTAATATGAGGTAGGTCCATTCAAAAGTCTGATGGCAACAGGGAAGAAGCTGTTCGTGAATCGGTTGGCACATGACCTCAGACTTTTGTATCTTGTTCCCGACGGAAGAAGGTGGAAGAGAGTACGTTCGGGATGTGTGGAGTCCTTGATTATGCTGGCTGCTTTTCTGAGGCAATGGGAAGTGTAGTCTGAGTCAATGGATGGGAGGCTGGTTTGAGTGATGGACTGGGCTTTACTCAGGATCCTTTGTAGTTTCTTGCGGTCTTGGTCAGAACAGTAGCCATACTAAGCTGTGATACAACCAGAAAGAATGCTTTCTATGGTGCATTTGCAAAGGTTGGTGAGAGTCGTATCGGACAGGCCAAACTTCCTTAGCCTCCTGAGAAAGTAGAGGCGTTGGTGGGCTTTCATATCTTTAGCATTAGTGTGGAGGGACCAGGACAGGTTGTTGGTGATCTGGACACCTAGAAGCTTGAATCTCTCGACCATTCCACTTCATTTTGGGCGGGATTTTCCAGCCGTGCTCACCCCAAAACCGGAAAATCCCACCCAAGGTCAACGGACCTTTCCATGGTCCACCCCTCGCCCGCTATGATTCCCGTGGTGGGTAGAATGGGAAAATTCACCCCGTAATCTCTCCAGCCCTCCACCCTACCCCAGACCTTCCCTTTTTTCCTTCCTCCCCCTCTCCACTTTCAACAACATAAAACCCTTCACATTTCTACCTCCTTTCAGTTTTAAAGAAGATCCATCCTGCGCACTTAACTCTGTTAACTCTGTTTCTCTGACCAGAGATGCTGCCAACATGTTGAATATTTCTTGCAATTTTGTTTGTCTCCCCACATCTCTGCCTGATTTGTCCACTCACTTAACCTTTCTATATCCTTATAACTTCTACTCCCATCGATATAACTTAAATTCTGTACTCTAATGCTATCTGCAGAGACCGAGGATATACAACTCACTATTCCTTAATCGAATGCTCCTTTAACAGCACCTTTCAAACCCGGAACCCCTACCACCTAGGACAAGGGCAGAAGATGTATGGGAACACCACCACCTGTAAGATCCCCTCAAAACCACACACCATCCCGACTTGGAACTATATCGTCACTGTCACTGGCTTAAAATCCTGGAACTCCCTCCCAAACTGCACTGTGAGTGTACCTACAGCATATGGACTGTAGTGTTTCAAGAAGGTGGTGGTAAATCACTACTGTATTCTTAAGGCCAATTAAGGATGGGCAATAGAAATGCTGGACTTGGCAGTGATGCCCACATCCCACGAAAAAAAATCGTTGATAATACGGTGACAAGCTGAGGTCCCAGTACAGATACATGTGGAAAAGGATTTGTCATTCCCAGTCATTCAGAATGCATTCCTTATATCCCTATTCTGTCACAAACCTCCTAACCATTTACCAGTTCAGATTACAAAGTTAACTCCTATTCTGCATCGTTCATTATCACTACTCTTTCTCTTTCAGGACAAGATAGTACATAACATTAATAGCTGGGGTAGGGAAGCTTGACTCCATGAGATCACTCCCCTTGAAGTGGAAATGCCAGCATGATATGGAGTTGGAATGGCAGACGGCATGTCCACAGACAGAGCAAATTGCCTTGAGTTATGTGGCCAATCTGTGCATATCTACAAATGTTCCTAATCCCTAATCCCTGAATCTATTCTCACTCACAACCTCTGTATGGTCACCTCACATTTATCCTCCTCTAGTGGCCACACGTACCAAGACATGGAAGAGAGTGAGGCAGGTACCCCGCACCTCTGGGCAGCTGGATGGAAAGAATGGCATTTAATTCAGCAAGCCTTCCCTAAAAGATACAACATAGGCCTGAACAGCGGAAAATTGAGAGGATTGCAAACTCAAATTCCGCTCCCACAGGTTTTGCTGTGCACCAAGGAGGTTACTTTATAAAATGTACAGTCGTTGTGCATAATCTAAACCGCAATTACATTGCCCTGACTTCCAGAGCTCATAGAGAAATTGGGCATTTGCATTAGAGAGTACAGAGCAGTGATTTATCTCAACGTCGTAAGCGATTATACTTACAATGTCAGAGATTCATTGTTCATTCCTTGAAATGCGTTTTCTGGTATGGTTTGAAGGTGTAAATTGTCGCATATCTCACTGAAAATAAATAAGCAAATTTTATCAAAAATAATATTAAACCTCATTGAAGCAAATAACTATTATACCAACTGTGGATCAAAACAATCTTTTTACCAGTGGTATAATTCACATCAGTTAGAAGTTGACACGTATAAATCGTCATTTAGAACACAGCTCCTGTAGAGCTCCCTGGTCCAGATTTTAAATTTTTTACTCCATTTTTTCTCTCCCTATCTTAAAGGTAATGGGGGGGAGGGGGGGGGGGCGATCTTACCCTCTCGCCCTGCCGGACAATGAGCGGGGCGAGCTGGCAATATCGTGAGAGAGCTGGGAAATAGGGTTCGCGCCCGACTCTGCAACAGCGACTGGTGGGGAGGGGGGACTGCTGCTGCTCTGCAATTGTGATCATTGGGGAGGGGGGAACCACTGCCACTCTGCAATCGCGATCAGTGGGAGGGGAATTGCTGCCACTCTGCAATCGTGATCAGTGGGAGGGGAATTGCTGCTGCTCTGCAATCGCGATCAGTGGGAGGGGAATTGCTGCCACTCTGCAATCGTGATCAGTGGGAGAGGGGAACTGCTGCCACTCTGTAAGAGCGATCGTTGGGGGGGGGAGAGGGTAGGGGGTGGTTTCGCCCGCAACCGGTCCGGGCAGGGGGCAGTTGGTCCGGGCGAGGGTGGGGATGGCGATCGGTCAAGATGGGGGCGGGGTGATCGGCCACAAAGGCCGGCTATAGCTGGAGGAGGCAGTGACAGATCTCTATGTTCACAGGCGCAATGGTAACCTCTGCTGCTATCAGCCGGCTCACGGTGATTTAGGCTCTGCCCACTCTCCCTGCTGGCGGAAACTAAGTTTGGCTTGATTCTTTGACAAAATCAGGTAAAATTCAATTTTTAAATTGCCCAAAAATCGGTGCAAATTTCTCCTGTTTTCATGTTCATTCAACACTTGGAATTTTTTGGTAAGATCGCCCCTATTGAGCCTGGTCAGGGTGTAATTTCATCAGTGCCTTCAGTCCTCAGACATAGAAGGAGCATTAGGAATGTGTGTGCACCCGGTCTTGCAGGTGGACTATGCAAGTTTTGACAAAATGGAGAAACTTAACAGGCTTTATGTTCTTGGAGATATTTCTTAGTTTGGCTGCCTCGTCTGAGAGATGTTATGAGTTTCTGAAATTTCACGATACAGTTGTACATAATCGGTGGCATGAAAGACTTCAATGTAACAGATGGCCTGCTTCATTCATCTTTATGTCTTCAAATTCAATATCCCTTCAAGTACATGAGTATAAAACTTAGTGACGAAAACTCAACCCTTCTGGGACAGTTTTTCTCCCCCAAGAAAGATGAATAATCAGAGGAAATGCCTTCTGTTAAATTTCCCCTGGTTTCCCTTTGAAACTTTATGAACTTCTCTTCCTCACTCCCTTTAAATTGCAATCCTGTACGGGAAAAGTAGTTCTCAGATTATCTTGTAAAGATTTCTATTACCTTTTGCCTATACTCATCTCTACCATAAAACTTATGTGTTGTTTCATATTTAATTTAAACTCTTTTTTAAAAAAACCTGTTATCACCATTTTTTTTCCTTTGTTGCTTACATAGGTTTCCTTTACTGCATGCTTTACCTGATAGAATATTGTTCCAAAGAACAAAGAAAAGCACAGGAACAGCCCTTCGGCCCTCCAACCCTGTGCCGATCATGATGCCCTAACTAAACTAAAAAAAAACCTTCTGCCTTTACTCGGTCCGTATCCCTCTATTCCCTCCCTATTTATGTACCATCCAGATGCCTCTTAAATGTTGCTAATGTGACAACAATGTCATCAAGTATGTTCCATTTACTCATTCTAAATACCCAATCTAATATTGTTTGCTGACACATTTCCTCAAAAATCTATTTTCCTTAAGCCTTGTGTGTTGGCTTTACTCCTTTCTTTTGCTGTTGTAAATTTTATTTTGGAGTCTGTAGGTTGCTGTTGCTGATAGTTAGCTGGTGTCGGAATTTGACTCTATGCACCATTCCCTGATTATTACATAATAACAATGCTCATATTGTTTCCTCCCCTTGTAGCTCCCACCAAGTGTCATAACAAAATTGCCTTGGAATGGTGATGTTCCTTTTTCTCAAACTTTTATTGGGTTGTCTTTGAAGGTTCGTTCACATTTTATGAAGGCAATTTCACAAGGAATGCCCAGAAAATTTAAAGCCACCCCTATCATAATTAAATTACCTTTCCCTGATAACTAGTGGCCATCAATACAAGATGGAAGAAATCCAATAAGTGTTAGGAAGTTGGAAAGAAATGAACAAAAATTAAACTGATGAGGATTTAGCTGCACAGAGGGTTTGTGAAATGCAGATTAGCCTAGCAGCAGGATCTCTGTTAAACGAGGTGGAGACCAACAGGCGAGGGACCGAGATCATAGCCACATCCAGTTGCAAAGCAGAGCTCTCTCAGAGAATCAAGCTACTCTGCAGAAAGGAAAGCTGCAAAAGTCTGTGTGTCTATCCCATAAGTTCCACCCTAATCTAGAAAAAAGGTTCCTTAAAGAAAGCTACAGGTCCTGTGGGGTAATTATTTGCTGAATTTGGTTAATTGTGTTAAAACCTATGGGATGTTGTTTTGGGGACGATTTATTCTCGGAGTTTAGGAAAGTAGATACATTTAGATGGTGGGGGGGGGGGGACAATTTAAGCATACACTCTGGGTAACCATTATTGTAGTTAATTGTAAATGTTGTTCTTTATTGTTGCCTTTTTTGTTGTGCGTTTTAAAGTTTGATGAATGTTTTGTTATTTGAAATTTTTACAACAAGACTGCCTCCTTCCCTTACCAGGTTTAATCTCTTTTCTCACATTTTTTTCCAAATCGCTAGAAGAGTTAAGAGCTGGTGTTTGTGATTTGCAACGCCCTCACATTGAACATCAGTGAGGTTCTTAACATGAGGAGTTCAGCAAAAACTTCTTGACCCAAAGAGTGGTGAGAATGTGAAACTTGCTACCACAAGGACTGGTTGAAGTGAACAGTAGAGATATATTTGAGGGGAAGTTGGACAAAGCATATGAAGGAGCAGGGAACAGATGGTTATGATAGTAAATTTAGATAAGAAAAAATGGGAGGAAACTCAAATGGAGCATCAACACCAGCAGGAACAGGTGGGTTGAATGGTCTGTTGGTGTGCTGTATATCCTAAGTAATCCAATGATTTGAGTTTAAAGTACCTAATCTGTGTTCTTTGGCTAATTTAGTGGCCCATAAGACTCCCCGTAGCTTCATTTGTCCTTTTCTGCCATTTAATTGGACTGCAAAGTTTCCAGATCTTCAACACCTGAACTAGAATTATATACCTCAGTTTCATTAGTTGACATTTAACATTCAATTCTTTCTATAGGCCTTTTGTCCTTGTGGAATAATTCATAACTGACCGACCAATCTAAGTAATTCAACAAGTCCCTTTGATTCCTCTTATATACAAAGAACAAAGAAAAGTACAGCACAGGAATAGGCCCTTCAGCCCTCCAAGCCTGTGCCGATCATGATGCCTAACTAAACTAAAACCATATGCAGTTACAGAGTCCGTATCCTTCCATTCCCATCCTATTCATGTATTCGTCTAGTTGCCCTTAAATGCCGCTTTCGTACCTGCTCCCACCACCTCCCTGGGCAGCGTGTTCCAGACATTCACCACCCTCTGTGTAAAAAACTTGCCTCGCACATCTCCTCTAAACTTTTCCCCATGCACCTTAAACCTATGTCCCCTAGTACTTGACTTTTCTACCCAAGGAACGAGCATCTGACTATCCACTCTGTCCATGCCACTCGTAATCTTGTAAACCTCTATCAGGTCACTCCTCATCCTCCGTCGTTCCAGTGAGAACATATTAAATATTTATATATATGATATATTAAAATAACATAAGTAATTATATTATTTTGCCCTTTAGTAAATCCTCTAGATAATCTACATTATTCCTGTCATTCGTGCGTAAGATTTTGAGGCAATGATCTTCTATATCATATATTCTACCCATTTATTACTATTCCAATGCTTACCTTCTATGGTTTGGTTTATCCTCTCTCAGTTTCTCACACAGTATATTTTCACGAAAGCATTGCTGAGATGTCTCCTCAGCAGTTACTTTCACGTTTGTTTCTTTGCTGTTTCTTTAGAAAAACTACCAGAAGCAGATGCAACTCTCAGGGCTGGTCAAAAGCCAGCAAGTCACAGCCGTCTGCGCCACTAACTCCACCCGTTGCAAATACCAAGACAAGTAGATTCACGTCAGGGAGAGAGGATGTAGGGCACGAGGTTGCGGAGACTACACTGGAAGAATCAGTGAGGGAATCATTTAGGGGAGGCGATGGGCTAGTGGTATTGTAGTGAACACGTGAAAAGAAATTTCATTAAAAGGCAAATGCAGGTGTTTGAAGGAATACATCTTACATCAGCTCCTGGCACAAGACTCCTCCTCGATGCAGTTGGTCCTTTAGGTACTTGTTCTTCATAATTTGTTTCGCTGTTGATGACCTTGAGTGCCAGTGCCCGCCTCCTTCCCCAGTCACAGCTCTTTGGTGAGCAGGCTTGGCAAAAGGAACAATTATTTTTGAGATTCATGTCAAAACATCAGTTGCTTTGAGATCCCCATAGTACGTTCAACGTTGATCCTAGCAGCTGCATGGATTTTGAAATACACAGTCTGGGTTTGTGGTTCGGGCTGGTTTTTAAATGGTTGCCTGCTTCCCTGGAAGTCACTTTGCAGTTTGCTTTCACTCTGAAATAAGGATGTCACAAATCATTCCCTTGGAATGACTGCATTTTGACAGCTGCCTGAAACATAGGAAATGGCCTGCAAGATTTTCTTAAAATTCATTTGTGGGACATGGCTGGCCAGCATTTATTGTCCATCTCTAGTTGCCCGAGAGCAGTCGAGAGTCAATCACATTGCTGTGACTCTGGAGTCACATGTAGGTTGGACTAGGTAAGGATTCAAATCCTGTTGAACTTCAATGACCAGATGTACATTGATGGACCAGAACTGTTCTGGTTTTATATAGGCCATGAAAAATAAATAATGGCTATGACCACAACAACCCATCACCCCACACACACTTACACCACCCACAGACACACACCACACACACACATACACCACGCCCATACACACTTACATCACCCACAGACACACACCACACACACACATACACCACACACAAACATGTACATACACCATGCACACACCACACACACACACACACAAACACCACACACTTACACCACACGCACATACACACACCACACGCACACATACCACACACACTTACACCATGCGCACACACCCACCATGCACACACTCATACACCATGCATCCACACATACACCACTCACAGACACATACCACACACAAACCGCACATGTACATACACCACGGGCACACACACACATACACCATTCACACACACACACACCACACACACACATACACCATTCAGGCTGATGGTCTGGGGACATTGGCCCCAATCCCACCAAGGCAGCTCGTGAAATTAAAACTTCATGAATAAAAATCTGTAATATAAAGCTAGTCTCGGGAATGGTGATATCATCAATTGCTGTAAAAACTTGTCTGGTTCGCAAATTCTCTCTACAGAAGGAAATCCGCTGTCCTTACCTGGTCTGGCCTACATCTGACCCCAGACCCACAGCAATGTGGCTGACTCTTAACTGCCCTCTGAAATGGTCCAGCAAGCCACTCACTTCAAGGGAAATGGATTGGGCAGCAAACGCTGGTGACACCTACATCCAAAATGTGAAAGAAAAACCTTAAGCGGGGAAGAGGGGGGGTTGGATTTTCTGCCCCTGTTTTCAGGGAACAGGAACAGAGGAGGGGGCGTAGAATCGAGCGGGAGACCCAAAACGGATTTTACACCAGCAGGATTTCCCTGCTCAATTGTCCCCACTCCCTGTCAATGACATAAAGGGAATCCCGACTGTAAAAGTCGGATCCCTGTTTGCATTGATTTGAATATGATTCTCATAGTCTTCCATGTTACATTGTCCATTCAGGTCCATCCAGCATGACATCACGGGACCTGCCCCTTCCTTTCTTTTCCACAAAAGTTTTTGAAAATACGGCGGGAAAACTCAGCAAGGCAGCCGACAGGCTGAAACAAAAAATTGGAAAATTCTGGACCTTGAATTTTAAGCTCACTTTTTTGCTGGAAAACCGTCCCAGATTGAGACACAGTACCGTGCTGCCCTGCTAGCTTTCCTTTATTCCGGTACCTGCTCTATTCCTGTGGCTCAATTTTCTGCTCTTCCATTGGGAATTTCTCATGGTGATGCATTACTTCGGATCAAAGTGTGTCAGGACTTCTGACTTAAGTAATGCCTCTTTAACTTGTACGAAGCCTCCTCGCACTGAGCCACCCATCACCATTTCCTGTTTTGACACAATTAATTGTGTAAAGGCTTGAGAAATGTTGCTAGATTAGGGACAAACCTTCCATAATAGTTTAATAAGACCAAAAATGATCAAAGTTGATTTACGTTTTGATGTGTAGGTGCCTCGGTTATGACTTTTACTTTTGAAGACGATTTGTGCAGTCCCTTTGCATCTCTGATCTGCCCCAGGTATTCAATCGAAGGTTTGAAGAATTCACATTTATCTTTCCGTGCTCGTAGTCTGTAATCTTCTTGTTTCGGGAGTGCAGCATCCAAATTTTAAAGATGCTTTCCTTCATTCAGTCCAGTAACTAAGTTATCACCAATGCCTCACCTTTCTCAGAAGACTAAAGAAATTTGGCATGTCAGCTACGACTCTCACTAACCTTTACAGATGCACCATAGAGAGCATCCTTTCTGGTTGTATCACAGCTTGGTATGGCTCCTGCTCTGTCCAAGACCGCAAGAAACTACAAAGGGTGATGAAGGAAGTCCATCATCCAAACCAGCCTCCCACCCATTGACACTGTCTACATTTCTGCTGCCTCAGAAAAGCTGCCAGCCTAATTAAGGACCCCACCCACCCCAGACATTCTCTCTTCCATCTTCTTCCATCAGGAAAAAGATCCAAAAGTCTGAGGACATGTACCAACTGACTCAAGAATAGCTTCTTTCCTCTGCCATCAGACTTTTGAATGGACCTACCCGGCATTAAGTTCATCTTTCTCTACACCCCAGCTATGACTGTAACACTACATTCTGCAATCTCGCGTTTCCTTCTCTATGAACGGTATGCTTTGTCAGCATAGCACACAAGAAACAATACTTTTCACTGTATGTTAATACATCTGTCAATAATAAATCAAATCAAATTAAATCAAAGTAGCACTGGATTCCTTCTAGTCCACTTAGAATTTGACTCATGGCAGGCTGGAATAACGCAGGTGCGGACGTGATACCAAATGGAAGTCTTTTATATCTGAATAGCCCTTTGTGTGTCACGATTGTCAAATATTGCTGTGAATCTGGATCCATATTTACCTGGAGATAAGCTTGACTAAGATCAACTTTACTGAAATGCTGGCTGCCGGCCAACCCAGCAAATAAATCATCAATTACCGGCGGAGGATACTGCCCTGCACACAGTACTGGATTGAGAGTGACTTTAAAATCACCACATATGCGGACAGAACCATCTTGCTTCATCACGGTGTGGCCCAATATCTGCCGCAATTTTATTCGCATGGACAATATAATCGTATATGAGCTCCAGCTGCTCCTTCATCAGGTAAGATGAAGGAGCAGCGCTCCAAAAGCTAGTGGCTTTTGCTACCAAATAAACCTGTTGGACTTTAACCTGGTGTTGTGAGACTTCTTACAGAACTTTCTGGACAGAGCATGTTGCGATATTCTTTTCAATGTTTCCTCTTCGTTTATACTTTGGTTCATTCGATGGCTGCTACCGATATTTGGCACCCCTCCATCATTAGCTTTGGTGTGGCAAAATTTTTATCTTCTTAATCCTTATTGGATGGCTGCAGCATGGACTGGCGATTTTTCTCTTGTTCCGCAGGATTTTCAGCAATTCTTTTTTTGGGTGTTTGCAGTGTGGATCAACCACCTCGTCGCCAGTTTTCTTTGTGGCATTTTTAAAGTAGAGGCTTACAGTTTACGAAGGTACGAAACAAACAAGAGCTTTATTGGAAAGGTGTTTACTCTACAGGCTGTTAGGATAGACTGCCCATTTGCCCATGCAAATGGCCAATGACATCATCAATATGTCACGTGATTGGACTCTTAAAGCAACCTTGTTCCAAATAGGATCAAGCATCAATACACAACCATGGGGATAAGGCGGGAAAGTGGAGTTGAGGATTATCATATCAGAGCAGTTATCATAGAATCATAGAAACCCTACAGTGCAGAAGGAGGCCATTCGGCCCATCGAGTCTGCACCGACCACAATCCCACCCAGGCCCTACCCCCACAGTTATGACCTTATTGAATGGCGGAGCAGACTCAATGGGCCAAATGGCCTACTTCTGCTCCTATGTTTTATGGTCTCATGGTTGGCTTTTCAACATCTAGCAACTGACTTGGTCATAAGAGATCAAAGAGCTGAACACTTGAATGTAATAGAGTGCTGCAGAGATAAACCAAAGAAATGACAAATATCTCCTAACGGTAGAAAATATAATTTCCTAGCGAACATTTTTATCTTCACTGTTAAAGGCAGTAAAGCATGAAGGATGTGGTATGATACCATTGGTTTTGGTCAGCCTCTCACCTATGTAGCTAATCTTCATGTGTCAACAGTGGCCCAGTTGCTGGCACTGTTGTCTGTGAGGCAGAAGCTTTTGGGTTCAAGTCCCACTCTAGGTCTCGAACACAAAGACCTAGTGCAGTACAGAGGGAGTGTTACACTGTCAGAAGCGCTATATTTCTTTATATTCATTCGCGGGACATGGGAGTTGCTGGCTGACCAGCATTTATTGCCCATCCCTAGTTGTCCTTGAGAATGTGGTGGTGAGTTGTCTTCTTGAATCGCTGTAGTCCACGTGCAGTCCACACTATTGTTTAGATTATATATTAAACTCTCAAATGGATATGAAAGATCCTATGACAGTATTTTGAAGAAGTCCTGGACAATATTTATCTCTCAATTATCACAAAAAACACAGACTATCTGGTCTTTCTCAAGTTGCTGTTGTGGAAACTCGTTGCACACAAATTTGCTGCCACATTTCCATTAAGTGACTACTCTTCCAAAGTACTTCATTGATTGTGAAGTGCTTTTGGAAACCCTGATGTTGTGAAAGACATTCTATAAATGTAAGCCCTTTTTATGTATTTTAGGAGGTTCAAGAGTAAATGTTGGCACATTCTCACTATAAGTCTCTCTCTTCGCCACAGTCCCAGATGACCATAGGCTACTCTCCCCTCTGAGGGGGTGAGCTGACAGGTGATGATTTAACCTGAGGATCACCACACCTCAGGCAAGGGACAAGGATGACAAGGCAGGACCTTCATGAATAACCTCAGTCGGAACGGGAATTGAACCCGTGCACCACATCACAAACCCCAGCCATTTAGCCAACTGAGCTAACCAACCCCATGACTATAAGTACAATTGTAATCAAGCTCATTCCTGTCCTCATCTAGTATTCACTTCGAATATTGAATGATTGGAGTCACTGTACAGTAAACCCAGGGCCCCAAACACCTGTTGTAGTACCCCATTAATGCCCTACTTAAAGAGCAATGAACTCAACATAGAGTAAACCTTCCTGGTCTCTAGTGCCACCCTTAGTATTAGTAGCACAAGGTGTTCCAATACTTCCCTTTCACCACTGGGACCTTGCCTTGGATCTAGTCCAGGTTCACTGGAAGTCTACCTGACTACTGCAAGATAAGTGAAACAAACCATTTTCATTTCAGTGGGCAGATAACATCAGCACAAAGTTAACTTTAAATTGGCAAAACGAGACCTGGGAATAGCGAAAATGCTGCTGGGCTAACAATCTAAACCATTGGATTTATGATCCTGGCAGATAAGTTCAAATCTCACTACAGCAGCTGGGAAATTTAAATTCAAATAATGAAAGGAAATATGGACTTTGAAAAATTGGCATCAGTAATTGTGACCATGAAATGACTGGATTGTCACACAAACTCATGTGGGTCACTAGTAGCTTTAAGGAAAGGAAGTCTGGGTCTTTACGTGGCTCCAGACTCGTATCAATGCGGTTGACTCTGAAAAGGCCTAACAAGCCACAAAGTTGTAAATAAGAAGGCAGCTCACTGTCAATAATAAAGACGATGTAAGAATTGGAAGGTCATGCTGATGCTTTCTTTACAGAGCAGTCTTCTCAGCTTGGGGCACTGACACATTGTTCAAGCACACCAGAGGCAGTTTGACACTGTTAGCCTCACACAATATTTGGCTGGAAGCCACCTTTCTACTTGAAAGAAAAGTTAAAATGTACAATTGCCAGTGTTGAATTCTCTCACCTTTTATAAGGGGAAGTGCATCCCACCTCTCTCTCTCTCCCATGTTATTTATTTAAATTATACAGAAAAGGTTGGAAGGATACTTACAGAATGAAATTGGAGGCGATTGAGTGGATGTGTGTCAGGTCAGGAAAGAATCCTATTCCAGTATTACAAATGCTCCTAGTTTAAGAGAATAATTATGAATTGATATTCAAGTCAATATTTAGGAGAATTTAAAAAACACTCATCAACAAACATAGTACATTAAAATGGTTTAATTTTAACTTACATGTGGCCTCAAAAAAAATCACAGAAATACAAGTCTACAAAAATATAAAAGAGGAGATACATGTAATGGGAAGTACTTGTGATAGAATTCCCAAATTAAAACAATAGCAAACATTGTTTAAAATCCCCCCTAAATTCCCATATTTAGTGTTATTTGGCTTTTATTTTGATGACTTGTGTATTCAGGTTCCCATGAGGGAATGAATAGGGTGGCATGGTGGCACAGTGGTTAGCACTGCTGCCTCACAGCGCCAGGGACCCGGGTTCAATGCTCGGGTCAGTGTCTGTGCGGAGTTTGCACGTTCTCCCCGTGCCTGCGTGGATTTCCTCCGGGTGCTCTGGTTTCCTCCCACAGTCCAAAGATGTGCGGGTTAGGTGGATTTCCCATGCTAAAATTGCCCCTTAGTGTCAGGGGGACTATCAGGGTAAATGGGGTTACGGGTTAGGACCTGCATGGGATTGTGGTTGGTGCAGACTCGATGGGCCGAATGGCCTCTTTCTGTCTGCACTGTAGGGATTCTATGAATACTAATCAGTCGCTATCAAATCCAAAGGAAATTTTGCACTTTATCTTGGAACAAGAAAAAAATTGCACCAGTAATGTAGAATACTAGACGTGGATCCTAATTTTCTTTGAAATAGCTTTTGTCACGAAGAAAATGAGAGCACAGGGCAGTGTAGCCATCTCATATTACTGCAATCTAAAACATTCTTACACCAGAGCCTAAAAGCAAAGTTTGTTTATTAGTCACAAGTAAGGCTTACATTAACACTGCAATGAAGTTACTGCGAAATTCCCCTAGTCGCCACACTCTGGCGCCTGTTCGGGTCAACCTAACAAGCACGTCTTTCAGAATGAGGAAACCGGAGCATCCGGAGGAAACCCACGCAGACATGGAGAGAATATGCAAACTCCACACAGACAGTGAGCCAAGCCGGGAATTGAACCCGGGTCCCTGGCACGGGGAGGCAGCAGTGCTAACCACTGTGCTACTGTGCCATTCCCCCCCTCCTATAATTTAGTACCCTCGTACATCAGACATCAGACATCTATGGTCACGATATTCAGTATTCTTTATTACATGCTGTGCCTCATCATAATATGGGATAGTTAATACTCATGCAAAAAGTCATGTATTAATTAGGATGCCAGTGTGGAGCTATAAAAGACAAATCATGACTGACCAATTTATTGGGGTGGCATGGTGGCTCAGTGGTGCCTCACTGCTGCCTCACAGCGCCAGGGACCCGGGTTTGATTCCTGGTTTGGGTCACTGTCTGTGCGACGTCTGCACGTTCTTCCCATGTCTGTATGGGTTTCCTCAGGTTTCCTCCCACAGTCCGAAAGATGTGCTGATTAGGTGCATTGGCCATGCTAAGTTCTCCCTCAGTGTACCCGAACAGGCACCAAAGTGTGGCAACTAGGGGATTTTCACAGCAACTTCATTGCAATGTTAATGTAAGCCTGCTTGTGACACTTATAAATAAACTTGTTTTAATGAAATAACTGAATAAATAGATCTTGTGCGTATGAATTTGCAAAAAACATTATATAAGATGTGATATAAGAGAATTGCTGGTAATATTAAGGTGCCTACAATTAAAAGAAGTGTGAAGGCATTGATAGGAAATTGGTTCTGGGTGATAAATAAAGTGGTGGTTAAACAACAAAAACTTGCATTTATATAGCACCTTGAAAGTAATGAGATGTTCCAAGGTGTTTCACAGGAGCATGAGAAAACATTATTTGGCACCCAGCCACATGATGAAATCATAGAATCATATAATACCTATAGTACAGAAGAAGGCCATTCGGTCAATCAAGCCTGTACAGACAATATTCCCACCCAGACCCTATCCCCGTAACCCCATGTATTTACCCTGCTAATCCCCCTGACGCTAAGAGGCAATTTAACATGGCCAATCAACCTAACCCGCACATCTTTGGACTGTGGGAGGAAACCGGAGCACCCGGAGGAAACCCATGCAGACACGGGGAGAACGTGCAAACTCCACACAGTCAGTCACCCAAGGCCGGAGTTGAACCGGGGTTCCTGGCGTTGTGAGACGGCAATGCTAATCACTTTGCCACCGTGCCGCCGTAAATATTAGGGCAAATGGCCAAAAGCTTAGTCACAAGATGTAGACTCTATGGACCACCCTCAAGGGGGAATTAAGAAGGGGGAGGGGGGTTGGGTCTCGGTGAGATGCTCTTCAGAGAGTTGGAACAGATTCGATGGGCTGAATGGCCTTCTGCACTGTAGGGATGCTATGGTTCTATGATAAATATCAAAAAAAGGGAAATCATGGGCGGGATTCTCTGGCCTCCCCGCGGCATTTTTCTTGATGCTGGGAGGTGGTGCACGGTTGGCCTTTGGCAGGATCTTCTGATCCCATCGCTATCAATGGGATTTCCCACTGATTCCATCCCACACCACCGGGAAACACGCGGCAGGGGTGCACCGTCGGCGGGGCCAGAAGATCCCGCCGGCATGAAGAGCGGAAGATTGCACCCTATAGGTTTGGTGAAAGGAATTAAATGAATAACTCAGAGACAGTACGGACACAATGGGCTGAATGGTGGTCCCACTCTATGCTGTAATATTGCATTACTTTATGCAACATGAAACTGTACATTTTTCTCAAAAGGCTGAACATAAAAAGTGAATTAAAATGCAAAAACCAGATGGTCAGAGGATAAGTTAGTTAATTTTGGCTATCAGTGTTTTTTTGTTCAAAAGAAGCCAAGGTGAAGGTCCAAGCAAAGGAACATGATCAAGGTTGCAATGGATGGAAGTGAAGAAAGATAAATTGAAACATTGCATATAGTTAGTTGATGAATAGGCCTGGGTTTTGAATGCTTGAGATTGAAGGAATAGCAGGAATTGTTCCATAGTTTTGGGGAAATACTCCCGGACAATGTTAATAAAATGCTGATTAGCTTATTTCTTCTGAGACATTCTCAATGTCTTGGATGGACTTATGTCTATAGGCTTTTTTCGTATGCCTCAAGCATGCAGGGATGTGTTTCTATCTCTAAAAACATCATGTAAATACAAGATTCGTCCAGCTATCCTCGTGCTTATTCAGTTCCTAATGGAAACCGGAGTTACATTTACAAGCTGGTAAACTAACACTTTTCTCCATAGTAGCTGGGGGAGGAAAAATCCGTAGTCTTAAAGGGAGCAATATTGGGACCTATCAACGGAGTAGAAAGAGTAGATTTGTAACACTATTAACTGAGATCTCAATTACAGAACAGAAGGGTTTAAAACAATACAAGGCAAATTTGATGCTAAATCAGTTCTTTATGCAAAAAAAAATTAGAATTGCTTTCTGGATTTATTACTGTAGAGAAAATCTCTGGCATCGTTCAAGTGGCATAGATTCATAGAATCCCTACAGTACAGAAGCAAGCCATTCAGCCCATCAAGACTGCACTAACTCTCTGACAGAACATCCTACCAAGATCTCTATCCTCGTAACCTCACACATTTACCCCACTAATCCCCCTAACCTATACATTTGGGGACACTAAGCGGGCAATTTTCCCATCCCGCCTGCCATGGAAATCATAGTGGGGGGGGGGGGGGGGGGGGGAGCAGATCATGCAAAGGTCCGTTGATCTCGGGTGGGATTTTCTGGTTTTGGGGCGGGCGCAGCTGGAAAATCCCACCCTAAGGGGCAATTTAGTATGGCCAATCAACCTGACCTGCACATATTTGGATTGTGGGAGGAAACCGGAGCACCCGGACGAAATCCAAGCAGACACAGGGAGAACGTGCAAACCGCACACAGACAGTGACCCAAAGCCGGAATTGAACCTGAATTCCTGGTACTGTGAGGCAGCAGTGCTAACCGCTGTGCCACCGCGCTGGCACAGATTTCCTGAGGGGCTGACTTATTTGCCTGAGGGGATCTGGTGGATCTTCCTGGTTTCCTGAAGGTACAGCAGGAGATCTGCAAAACTCCTAGGCCAATGATGTGAGGGGCCATTCTCAGGAATTGTACTGCTCCCGTGGAGGGTCAGTTAATCTTGTGTCTCCATTACACAAGAGGAAGGCCTACTTAACCTGCAAAATGTCA
This sequence comes from Mustelus asterias, assembly GCF_964213995.1. Classification (NCBI taxonomy): domain Eukaryota; kingdom Metazoa; phylum Chordata; class Chondrichthyes; order Carcharhiniformes; family Triakidae; genus Mustelus; species Mustelus asterias. The sequence continues at coordinate 23,584,126 of NC_135815.1, read as the reverse complement.
GGACCCCTGTTTCCTAGGGGATTTTCACAGTAACTTCATTGCAGTGTTGATGTAAGCCTACTTGTGACACCAATAAATAAACTTTTTTAAAACTTTAAACTCCTGTAGAATGAAGAGATGGATAAGCCAAATGGCCTCCCCTAACTCCATTTACTTTTGATGTCTTTGTGAAGCAGGACATAAGCAAAAGTGAACATTAAATAAAACACTTAATACCATGTGAACCACAAATGGTGCATCAAATAAAAACAGCAATGTAGGAAACATGCTTCTCAGAATCGAATGCAAATTAGGTTCTCTCACAAGTATCTTAGGCGTGGTAGATTTCTGAAAGCTTCGTGATCAATTTTCACCAGATGCTTTGTATTCTGAATTGAGCTGGATGGAGGAAAGTGAGATATATTAGAATTCATGGGTCAGTAATGGATGCATGGAGCATAATATGAAGGTAACATGTAAGAATGTAAGACTAATTAATGGCTTCGCTATGCATTTTTTGTTTGAAAATACAGTTAATATGACCAAAATATGCAGAAGATCCTGAATGTTTGTTTCTCCCTCGCTCTGCTGCAAGTTTTAACTTTTTGCTGGGCCATCGTTTTACAGGCTGCAGTCATTCTCTAATACCTTATTGTCCATCCATGTTTCCTATGTAAGCTTAAGCATCAGCCCAGCCTCATCTGGACTTACTCAATGTGGAGGCGGTGATAGTGTTGGTATTGTAATCCAGAGGCCCAGATAATGCTCTGGGGACCCAGTTTGAATCACACACCATGGCCTGGATTCTCCAGCCACGCTCGCCCCAAGACCGGAAAATTCTGCCCAAGATCAACGGACCTTTGCATGATCCGTGTCCCGCCCGCTACGATTCCCGTGGTGGGTGGGATGGGAAAATTCCGCCCCATGGTAGATAGTGGAATTTGAATTTGATAAAAATATGGAATTAAAATTCCAATGGGGACCATGAAACCATTGTTTAAAAACCCATCTGGCTTACCAATGTTTTTTGGGGAAGGAAATCTGCTTCCTTAACTGGTCTGGCCTACATGTGGCTTCAGACCTACAGCAATCTGGGTGACTCTTAAATGTCCAAGGGATGGGTAACAAATGCTGACCTTGCCATGAAAGAATTTTTTTTAAATGTCCACACATGCACAGTCTGCAGCAGAGATTAGTGAATAGCAATCAAGTGGGGAAGACCAGGCTTATATTATCCCATTGTTATCTGAAACATTGGTGGGCGTTGCTTGTACTCTCAATAGCCAACATACAGGCCATCTATTTTGTTTGAATCACTCCAGGTTCTAAAGCTCTCAGTAGGTAATTCTGACCTTCACTGACCCTGTGTGTGCCAGAGATCTTCCATTTGAATTTAATGGATGTTGCAAGGTTTCAAGCAAGTATATTAATGCAAATATTCAAGGGGCCAAAATTCCTGGGGGTTGTATTGGTTTCCAGTGGGAGACCAGCAGAAAATCGTGGAGACCCAGTTTTGTCTGATCTCTACCACTTCGTGGAGTTCTTTCACTATAAAAAATGGAGGCATCAATTGCCCCTTTACAGGGCAAAATGATACCAAGGCGATAAAACCAGGGAAGAGGAATCTATGCCAAAAGTTCCTGCTTCATTATCTCACTCTGTATCTTTCTATGGAGACTGGAGTGCCCAGTGCTGATCCTGCTGTGGTGAACCATAGTGTTTACAGGAGGGGATGTGCTCCGGGTTAGGAAACCATCCTGAAACACTGAAGTAATATTTTTAAAATTTCATGCTCAGGCTCCCTTCACTGATTGAAGGGAAGGCACTGGAGTTTACAATTGTATAGTATAGACCATAGAATCTCTACAGTGCAGAAGGAGGCTGTTTGGCACACCGAGTTTGCACTCACTCTCTTACCCAGGCTCAACATCCCCCCGCCCCCATCCCCGCAACCTCGTCCATCTATCATGGCCAATCCACCCAACCCACACATTTTTGGACACTAAGGGGAAATTTAGCCAATCCATGCACAGCTTTGGACTGAGACATGAGAGTTGACCACTGGAACATCCTACCCCGACACCCAGCTTCCCACTTTGCGGATTTTTCTTCATGGAAAATACTCAAAAAGATCTGTATAAACTCAACTGGACTTGCCACATAAACACAGTGGCTACATGAGCAGGTCAGAGGCTTGGAATACTGTGGCGAGTAACTCACCTCCTGACTCCCCAAAGCCTGTCCATCATCTACAAGGCACAAGTCAGGAGTGTGATGGAATGCTCCCCACTTGCCTGGATGGGTACAGCTCCAACATCACTCAAGAAGCTTGACACCATCTGGGACAAAGCAGTCTCCTTGATTGGCACCACATCCATAAACATCCACTCCCTCCACCACCAATGTTCAGTAGCAGCAGTGTGTACCGTTTACAAGATACACCAAAGATATACCAAAGATCCCTAAACAGCATCTTCCAAACACACAACCACTTCCATCTAGAAGGAGAAGGGCAACAGATACATGGGAACACCACCACCTGCAAGTTCCCCTCCAAGCCACGCACTGTCCTGACTTGGAAATACATCGCTGTTCCTTCACAGTCACTGGGTCAAAATCCTGGAATTGCCCCCCTAACGGCATTGTGGGTCAACCCACAGCACATGGACTGCGGTGTTTCAAGAAGGCAGCTCACCACCACCTTCTCAAGGGCAACTAGGGATGGGCAATAAATGCCCATGTCCTACGTTTGAATAAAATTCACTGGGTCAATACTCTGAAACTCCCCAATCACAATGATGGAAGAATCATCAAAGTGATTGCAGCTGTCCAAGAAGAGGTTCGAGACAACAAGGGCTGGCCAATAAATATGGGAACATTAATGTAACCTGCGTCCAGAAAACAAATCTTCACTGACTACAATAACAGTCTTTTCTGTCAGTAATCAGCATGCACTCCACCACATGTATTTAACTTACTCTCCTGAGACTCTCTCAAATAAACAGACTAAAACATCTTTCAATCTACTTTAACAGCTGAATTATCCTTTAGTTATGTCAGTTTACTGCCAAATGTTTTCCAACAAGGAGATAGAATCAGATTAGATTAAAAAGTCTTCGGGAGACAACCCATTTATTTAAATGGAATTTAACCGGTGTGCTAAAAATACAATTCATGATGTGATTGAGATTAGACTAAAATAACAATTTAAATGCCCAAATTTGTTTTTAACCGTCTCACAGAGCTTCCTTGGCAATGGTCATGTTGGGCGGAATTTAATGCCCTCCCCCCGAGTTTGGAGGCGGGGGGGTGGGTGGGAGGTATTTAATCCTCAGGGAAGTTGCCTGGTGGTGACCTCGCTGCCTTCCGCCTCTGCCCTATTTAAGTCTGGGGTGAGAACTCATGGATGGACTTTTCGCCCTGATGCCAATCAAGGCCTTTAAGTGGGCAGGGTTTGTCGCTATGCTGCAAAGCATAAAAATAAAACACTGTCATGTTGACTAGTAGGCTCTGGGGATGGGGCTGGGGTTGGGGAGGAGGGGAGGGGGGTTGGTGGCAGGATGGTATGTGTATATGTGTGGAGGGGATGCTTCATTATCAGGCATTGAGTCACCGTGAGCCTAATTGAGGGAGCCAGCATCAGATAGGGAGGAGTTCATTGGAATTCAACCCCAGCCATTTCTTCCAGCCTAGGCTCCCATCCCCTCCTCATTCACCTGTGGATTGGGTCTCTTACTGATCCTGGGCTTCTGGGTGTGTGCATTGCCGGCAGCTACCATCATTCCCCTGGTGGCGCTGATGAGCTTCTGATGCTCTGATGAGGAGGATCGCAACAGACACCTACAGACGCTGAAAGACGCTCTCATAAGAACAGGATATCTCATTGATCGACAGTTCTGACGTGCCACAGCGAAAAACCACACCGACCTCCTCAGAAGACAAACACGGGACACGGTGGACAGAGTACCCTTCGTCGTCCAGTACTTCACCGGAGCGGAGAAGCTACGACATCTTCTCCAGAGCCTTCAACATGTCATCAATGAAGACGAACATCTCGCCAAGGCCATCCCAACTTCTTGCCTTCAAACAACCGCACAACCTCAAACAGACCATTGTCCGCAGCAAACTACCCAGCCTTTAGGAGAACAGTGACCACGACCGACACCACACAACCCTGCCACAGCAACCTCTGCAAGACGTGCCAGATCATCGACACGGATGCCATCATCTCACGTGAGAACACCATCCACCAGGCACACGGTACATACTCTTGCAACTCGGCTAACGTTGTCTACCTGATACGCTGCAGGAAAGGATGTGCCGAGGCATGGTACATTGGGGAGACCATGCAGACGCTACGACAATGGATGAATGAACACCACTCGACAATCACCAGGCAGGAGTGTTCTCTTCCTGTCGGGGAACACTTGCAGTCACGGGCATTCAGCCTCTGATCTTCGGGTAAGCGTTCTCCAAGGCAGTCTTCATGACACATGACAACGCAGAATCACTGAGCAGAAACTGATAGCCAAGTTCCGCAGACATGAGGACGGCCTCAACCGGGATCTTGGGTTCATGTCACATTATCTGTAATCCCCACGACTTGCCTGGGCTTGCAAAATCTCACTAACTGTCCTCGCTGGAGACAATATACACCTCTTTAACCTGTGCTTAACCCTCTCTCCACTCACATTGTCTGTACCTTTAAGACTCGCATTCCAACCATTATCTTATAAACTGAGTTTGTGTCTATATATGCCCTATATGTCACTTAATACGATGGGCCTTCCCCAATAAAGTCGACAGTGGTCTGTCCCCCATTGCCTGGTTTAAATTATGTTCACTGAATGGGTGAATACTGTGTTTTATAACCTTTGGATTGTTTATGGAGGGAGTAAATCAGGGCCACTGAATGATCATTCAAATTCCAATTTAGGCGAAATGGAAATTACGTTACTGGATTGGCAGAAGGAAGGTTGATGTGCTAAATCAAGATATTGGACTGAGAGAGCGATGTTGGGGCTTTAGTGGCACCATGTTCCCAGACTGTTAAAGGAGCAGCAGAATATTGAGATACATGGTAAGAGTATAACATATAAGCAAGAGAGGTCAAGTCAAATCTTTATCTGGCCATGGGGAGACAACATCTGCAGTATTGCTGTGGTTTTGGTCTTCCTGTTTCAAGCATGATGCTCAGTTATTGGAAGATCTCAGGAATCAAGTACAATGAGACTGAATACCCTGGTTTTTCTCTCTTTTGTAGCCTCATATCCTATTAGAATCATAAAAAGTTTACAGCACAGAAAGAGGCCACTTGGCCCATCATGTCTGTGCCACCCTGCCTAATCCCACTTTCCAGCTTTTGGTCCCTAGCCCAGCAGGTTCCAGCACTTCAGGTCCATATCCAGACATCTTTAAATGAGTTGAAGGTTCCCGCCTCTACTACCCTTTCAGGCAGTGAGTTCCAAATTCCTACAATCCTCTGCGTGAAAATAAATTTCATCATCACCCCCTCTAATCTTTTACTAATCACCTTAAATCCGTGCCTCTAGTTATTCACTCCTCAGCTCAGGAAAAGAGGTCCCTCCCATCCACTCTATGCAGGCCCCTCACAAATTTGTACACTTCAATCAAACCTCCCCTTAGCCCCCTCTGCTCCAAGGAGAACAAACTTATCCAATCTTTCCCCATAGCTGCAACTTTCCTGTCCTGGCAACATCCTCAGAAGTCTCCTCTGTTCCCTCTCTAATGCAACTACATCCTTTCTGCAATGAGGTGACCAGAAGTACACACAGTACTCAAGTTGTAGCCTACCTAACGTTTGATATTGTTCCAGCATAACATTGCTGCTCTTGTCTGCCGCAGCTAATAAATGAAAGGATTCCAAATGCCTTTTTAACCACCTTATCTACTCATCCTGCTCCCTTCAAGGATATGTGGGCATTCACTCCAAGGTCTCTCACTTCCTTTGCACCGCACAGTATTGATTCTGTTATCCTTTGCCTTGTTTGACCTCCCCAAACACATTTCTCTGGGTTGATTTCCATTTGCCACTTTTCTGCCCACGTGACCTGTTGCAAGTATAAGGACAGCTGTACTTCATTGTGTGGCTCTGTGCGAAGCTTTATTCAACTGATCTTACAGAGGCAGAATCTGCGTGGCAGCGTCACACGACTACGGCAAGCCTGTTAGTACAGCTTGCAAAAACTTCCAAAACCCAAACATGTCTAATCCATTGATAACTTCCCGCAGTCTACAGCAATTCCTCTCACTATCAAACCCTGCTTCCAATTTTTGTTTTGTCTGCCAACTTCTTGATCATTACCCTAACATCGACGTCCAAATCATTAATATATACCAGAAAAAGCAGTGGATCTAGTAATGAGCCCTACAGAACCCCAGTGGAAATAGCCACCCACTATCAAAAATACCCGTCAACAATTAACCTTAGCTTCCTGCCACTGGGGCAATTTTGTATCCAGCTTGCCACATTGCCCCTGGATCCTATGGGCCTTTATTTTATTATTTGGGACCATGCGTAACCCTTGGATACAATAGACTGAATCTTCAATGTGTATGTCACAGCATCCTGTCTATTTATCATTGCTTCTTAATTCAACTAAATGCTGACGAACGGCATTTTTTGAGGATTGTGAAAATATTCATATTGCAACAATTTACTATTTCATATTACAGATGTCTCCATTTCTCTTTTAAAGTGTTAATGCAAACTATTTTAGATGTACAAAAGAAGTCATAAAGCTACAATAGGGAGGAATTCAGAGGAATTAAAGTTAAAGTTTATTTATTAGGCTTACATTAACACTGCAATGAAGTTACTGTGAAAATCCCCTAGTCGCCACACTCCGGTGCCTGTTCGGGGGAGGGGGGAATTTAGCATGGCCAATGCACCTAACCTGCACATCTTTGGACTGTGGGAGCACCCGGAGGAAACCCACACAAACACGGGGAGAAGGTGCAGACTCTGCACAGACAGTGACCCAAGTTGGGAATCAGAACCCAGGTCACTGGCACTGTGAGGCAGCAGTGCTAATCACTGTGCCACTGTGTCGTGCACAATAACACATTGGCCTATTTCTCGTGTTCTTACGTTACCAGCCCCAGAAACTCAGTGCCCAAAAGAATCGATCTATTTCTTCATCAAAGAAAGCACTGCAGTGACCTATGATGTATGCACCCATAATAGACTACAGCTGAAAATCTGGCTTGCTTTCTCTCTGATACCCTAATCTAAAAAATTGATATGCTTGCCCATTCTTTTCTTTCCCATGATTGACCTTTAAATAGAGGTTGTCATCATGGAAATGATTGATGCCAAGCTGCGAGAGAGTCTTAGCTGGAGACTGTGAGCAACGTTCAAAAGAATGACCCAAGCTGAGAAAATAATGTTGCCGAAATCTGGCTGCCGTTCATGCCAGCGGGATCGTATGGTCCTACCAATGTGCACCGCCGCTGCGGGTCTCCCGGCGATGAGAGGTGCGTCCAACGGGAAACCCCGTTGGCAATGGCAGGACCATAAGAGATCCCATCACCAGCGAGCAGTGTGCTGCCTCCCAAAACCGGGAAACGCCGCAGAGAGGGAGGAAAATCCCATCCGGTGTCTTTTTTGGCCAAAGTAGATAGAACTTCATGGGCTACCTTCAGCAGAATAGTTTATTGGCAAAAATTGTACCTAAATATTTGTATTGCTTCATTTCTGATCAGAATATTTTCTATACTTCATTAAATAGACAGCCTTTAAAAACAATCGCAGAGTGGGGCGGTTTCCACCTCACACTTGCCAGCAGACTGCCCGCCGGCACAATCTTCTGAAAGACAGCATTCTAATTGCCTTCATGCCCATCTTCCAATAAATATGACATGTGGGTTCCTGAGGCCGCAGGCACTCAACAACCCGCTGGCAGAGTTGGGCACTGCCACGGTCCGAGAGCAAACACCAGGGTGCCTCCCATCTAGAGGCACCTTCAGAGAAGATTTTACATTCTAAACTTACAATGTGGGCACGGCTGCCCCCAGGCCATCCCTGTGGAGGATCCCCTGTGGCCACAGCTGTGACCTGCTGATCCCTGCGCCTATATTGCGAGGGGAGGAGTGACGGGGAGCTGAAAGAGGTGAAGTGAACCTTCCAGACGTTTGCTGGTCAGCTTCCGGGCATTACCTGAGTTGGGGGACTGTCCGCCATGGTGATGGTCCACTGCCAGGCATGTAGTTGATCCCTTTGCTGACACAGTATGGGCAGTACGGTGGCATAGTGGTTAGCACTGCTGCCTCACAACATCAGGGACCCAGGTTCAATTCCGACCTTGGGTAACAGCTCCAGGGTCCTGGGTTCGATTCCCGGCTCGGGTCACTGTCTGTGTGGAGTTTGCACATTCTCCTCGTGTCTGCGTGGGTTTCCTCCGGGTGCTCCGGTTTCCTCCCACAGTCCAAAGATGTGCGGGTTAGGTTGATTGGCCAGGTTAAAAAAAAAATTGCCCCTTAGAGTCCTGAGATGCGTAGGTTAGTGGGATTAGCGGGTAAATATGTGGGGGTAGGGCCTGGGTGGGATTGTGGTCGGTGCAGACTCGATGGGCCGAATGGCCTCCTTCTGCACTGTAGGGTTTCTATGATTTCTATGAACTGGCTGTCTGGGGTTTGTACATTCTCCCCGTGTCTGCGTGGGTTTCCTCTGGGTGATCCGGTTTCCTCCCACAAGTCCAAAGATGTGTGGGTTAGGTTGATTGGCCATGCTAAATTGCCTCTTAGTGTCTGGGGAATTAGCAGGGTAAATACGTGGGGTTACGGAGATAGGGCCTGGGTAGGATTATTGTCAGTGCAGGCTGGATGGGCCAAATGGCCTCCTTCTGCACTGTAGGAATTCTATGATCTCCAGTGGGGCTGCCCAGGAGTGCGCAAACTAATGACTTGGCGACCTCAACCTCACATGAACCTTTCCTCCAGGTCCTTCCTCCAAAACTACCTTCCTGGGACTGGGAAAATTCCACGTCTAAAGTTCTGAAACCTTTGGCCACACCGGCATCAAGGCTGAATTGATTCAGCAACTACAAACTGATTATGGTTCCAAATCTCACTTACAGTTCCATTAAGTCCAGAAGATTAACAAAGGCCTGAGATTCAATTCTCTCCAAGGAATCGCTCTGGGAAATATCACTGAAAGATAAGGACACACGGAAGAAACAAATTATTCCACAGGCTGTAGAATTATAAAGTTAACATGCCTAGTCCAAACAGATCATTGCTCAGTGTGTATCACACATACTCACAATGGGCTTAAGGCTGCCACTTTCAGAGCCAGTCTACCCCAGGTTACTCTGGAAGGCTAAGGTATGTCAAAAAACATGAGCAACAGGTGAAGTTGGCCATTTCACATTATTACTATGTGGCAGCAACACGATTGGTATTTTCCCCTAACAGAATGCTGCCGTTAAGCCAACATTCTGCCCATCACACAGATGAGTAATGTGGTACGTGAATCTCATTAGTAGGCATTATGGTGCATCGTCCGCCCTCCTTGTATCTTCCTACCCAGCCACACCAGCGCGAATCGCTACTGCTCCTGAGAGATGGAGACCCCGGCATCATGACCTCTGAGGGGGAGGTTGGAGGTGATCGCGCATTTCACCACGATCCACCAGAGGGCCAAAGGGGAGAGGGCACTGGACAGCTCTGGGAAGGGGGGTGGGCAAGTGAGGGGGGGGGGGAGGGGTGCGGGGGGCAATCAAGAGGGTATCCGTCAGGGGTTTTTGATGAACCTCAGATGGGTCTGTAAGGCCATTCGTGGGAGGGTTCTGTGATATAGGGGGCTGTAAAGTGGGGAGGGGTTGTGAGATTGGGGGCCTGTGCGAGTGGGAAGGGAGGAGTGGGGGGAGTCTTGTTCTGTGCCACACAGCCTGGCCACTGGGCTGGGTGGCTGTCCACATGACAGTGCTTTTTGGAGCCCCCTCCTTGGGAGGTGTGGGGGGTGCTGGCTTCAGCTGAGGATTTACTCTCCACTGATTTTTATTATGGGGGGATGAGAGCAATGAGCTTCCTGATGGTTGCTGCTTGAGTTACCTGGGTGCCTATTAGCACAGCCTAGCACTGAGGAAGGAACCAATTATGCCAAGTTAGTAAGCTAATATTCATGCGTATGACACGTATTGGCCCTTAGAAGTTAATCCTTTGCACCATCAGCTGCCCCCAGCACTACATGCAAAGCGGAGTCTCAGCTTTTGGTAAGAGGACTGGCAGATCACACCCCCCCCCCCCCCCCCCCCCCCCCCACAAGTACCATGGAAACAAGGACCTAGAGGTTCAACTCTCTCCAGAGGCCCAACTCCTGCTTTCGTGGTCCCATTGGACTACAACCCCCACTGCCTAATGTCAACCTCACTGTCTGAATGCAAGCATCCAGGTGTGACCAGGAAACCCCAAGTCCCTCCTGAAAGAACCTTCAGTGGTCCCATGCTCATGGGCAGGAGGGTTTAGAGATGTTCTCACTGCGACACAGTTCCAGAAACTCCAGGATTAAGGAGGACACTTGGGTGACCCTTCTGAGCGTGGCCCCTCTGCAGGCAAAAGAAACATGTCCAATGTTCTAATTGTCTAATTCATAAAATGCCTTTTATGAATTAAACAACAGAATGAGGGACAATAGTTCCCTAGTGCATTCTCCATGGCAACACAACCAATCAGAGCCAACTTGCCAACCAATCAGCACCCTTTTTTCTCATGCAGTGTAAATAGTTGCTCTCTTTGAAATTTGGCATTCTTGTATCTGTCCTGATGAGTGCATAATGAAAAGCTTCAATAATATGTCTCTTTTTTTCCAGCAATACTCAATTATTTTCTCATCCAAATTGCAGTTGAATGAAATTAAGGGGGTGATTTTACTATTTTTTGTCTAAGTGCTGGGTGGACTTGAAACTGGGAGAGTTTCAGATCCGACTTTTGGGCGTGTTTTTAGGTCCCCCCATACGGACTCTGCTTGCAAAATTCTGTTGCAGACGCCTGTAGGTGGGGCTTAATGCACCTGAAAGCCTGCAGAGGGAGATAGCGTGCATGCGTAGGCCTCTAATGCTGCACATGCGCATTAGCAGTAGCAGGGGTCTGACAGAAAAGAGAGAGCTGTCAGGCCCCTGCTAGTGCAGGCAGCCTGAAGCAGCTCCCCCCGCCCCCCCCCTCGCAATCGCGGAATCTCACAGCCTTAGATACAGCCCCTGCTGACCCCACCCCCCTCGCTGCCCAGACCGATCACGGATCCCCTCCCTCCGCCACCGATCACTGCAGAGTGGCAGCAGGCCCCCTCCCCCATTAGTCCTGCCCCTACTGGCCCCTTTCCCCATTAGCCCCACCCTGGCACTCCCTGGTGGGCATTGCCCAGGTACCATATTGGCATTGCCCGGATGCCAGGGTGGCACTGCCAGCCTGGCACTGCCCAAGAGGTACCCCCCCTTGCCCTCGGCCTCCCCAGGGGGCCTGAATGGTCTACAGTTCCACCTGCAAGGCCAAGTTGACTGCTCTCCGCTCATGGGGAGCATGTCTATTCCTCACTGGCGAGAACCTTTCCCGGCGAGGTCATAAAGGGAGGCGTGCCTGGACGATTGAGCGCCGGGCTGGCTAAGCAGATGTTAAACAGCATTTAAATAAATTTAAATATATTAACTTGCCTCTCGCCCATTTCTGGTGAGAGGCTGACCGTGCCAGATATCTGGCGCTCGTAAAATGGTGCCAGTCGCGAAAACCGGTGCCAATCTTGCTAATCGCTTTACGCCCCACTTCACCACCGCACCAAAAACAGGCGTAACGCAATGGTAAAATCGCCCCCCTAAGTTTGTGAATTGAAATTTTTATCTGGATCCTTTTGTGTGGGTTATGTATGGCTGATATTAGTCACTGATTATCAGCAGTAATTTTAGACTACAGTGTTCCAGTTACAATGACTTTGACCTGACCCAAAACTGTGCTGAACTGTAAGTCCTCCAGTCTCCTCTTCTTGCTAACAATCCACTGGATTTTAAACCCCAATCTTTACACGTCTCTTAATCCTACTTTCAAAAAAATAACACTTTCAAATCCCATTCCTTAAAAAAGGTGTTAATTAAGGTAAATGAAGCACGTGGCCACTTTTTAATCTCCTAGCAGAACTTCCATGGCATTGCTCACAGTGAGTGGAGAGTTTTATAAAAAGTGTTGTTATGCTATGTAACATTAACAGGACCATAGACTCATCAGTTTTCAAGCCTCTCTGGGACATGAAGGCACTTTGAAGGGGGCCGAGGATCTGGGTCACATCCCTGGGCTGGGGGTCATGGCGCCCAGCATTTTCTTTTGAATGGGGAAGAGTTTCCAAGATTGTGAGCACTGGGAGGTTGTCAAGTGGTGCCAAGACACTGGTTGTGGGAAGACTGGGGCTGAGGGATTGAGAAGCGAGGGCGGATAGCAAAGGCAGTGGATTGAGGTGGATTTTTTGAGAAGAGGGCCGATGACAATGGTTTTGAAAGGGTAGGTGACAGTTGTGGAGGAGAGGGAGAAATTTGCATTGTCAGTTTGCATGGGGAAGAGGAAGGGAAGTTGGGTGGTCAGCAGCTTATTGGAAATGGGCTCAGGCAGCAGAAGATTGTTCTCTTAGATAAGCCCCCTCCACATCCAGTTTTATTCTTCAAATATCAGAAAGAATATGAGGGGAAATGGGAGAGAAAGGGGAGAAAGAGAAAGTAAGGATATGCCTGGGGGAAGTTTGGCATTATGGATATAGCAGTAGAGGGTAACTCAACAAGTAATCTCCATCCTGGTCACAAAACAGTCCATGAACCCCTCACACTTAGGAGATGAGAAGAAGAAGATGGGGTGAAAGTGGCACAAAGTCGTCTCAGGCTATCTTTGCTAGTGTTTCTTTTCTTCTTCCCTGATTTAGTAAAAATGCTACATTAATTATTTTCAATTCTAAAGGAGGGTAGGCATAAAATCTAAATTTTATAGTGCAGAAGGTCATCCAGCCTCTCTGTCAAAATAATCAGATGGTTCCATTCACTGGGCCATCTATTTTATTTAGTGGATCTTTATCCACATCTCTTTTCAAAGCTTGATGAAATCTGCATCCACCATTATTTCTTGCCAGGGATTCTATGGGCTAACATTCTTGTACATTTTCCACAGCTATCGACGGCAGATTGGCTGGAAGCTCTTGGTGGGCAGGACGTCTGCCCTGAGGGTCTTTGATCCAAGGGGAAATCAAATGCTGTCCAGCTGGTTTAGTGCCTGACTGGTCTCGGTCTTATTTCCAGGCACATGTCGAAAATGTTTGTCTTTGAGAAAATATTGCATTTCCAATGTTTATTCTATTTATGATGCTTGTAACACATTCTGAAGATGCATTTTGATAACTGAAGACAAATCTGCTCCAAGGACATAACTGCAGTGACATCACAAGGACTAACGAGCTATGGACAGTTTGATATAGTGTTCAACTCAAAAACCATTTGCGCATTTTCTTATTGTAACAGATCTGCTCAATGATAAACAAAGATTGATGAAAGTTTATTCACACAAAATATGAAAGTCCTGGAATTTCCTCAAATTTCCACTGATTTACTGACTTGTACTTTAGCTGGTCTTCTTTGAGTATGTTATTTGTTTTCACTAGAATGTAAAAACCAACATCAAACAAGCAGAAGACATTGCAAATAAATCAGGCTTGAGGAAGTTGTAGAGCTTACACAATGGATGGTATTAAATGGAAGTGATGGGGATCATGCTGGCTGGCTGGAGAGCCCTGTATTGCCTCCTTTAGGGAAGACCCCAGCATTAAGCGCCAGTCAGGCACTTAACCAGTTGGACTGCATTTGATTTTCCCTTGGATCAAAGCCCCTCAGGGCAGAAGTACTGCCCACCAAGAGCTTCCAGCCAATCAGTGGTCAATAGCTCTTCAATGATGAGCAGTGCCACCGAGAAGGCAGTAGCTGTTGGGAAAGGAATGCCATAGAACCAGGGACAGGGGAGTGATTGCAGGAAGGAGGTGGCGGGTTATGCAAGACGGGTGTGGAGGAGGATTTTGGTAACAAGGGCAGGGGCAGGCTCTCGGTGGAACCCATCTCCGAATCCAGAAGGTTGCAAGCAAAGCCAAGGTTTCGCCACTGGATTCTCCACTCGCACAAATCACCAAACGCACTGTGGGAGGGATGGGAGAATTCCACCCAATGAGTAGCAGAGGTTATTACTGAATCATCTCCAAAGATCAAAGCAACTTGTGTGCAGGATAAAAACTGGTGTTAGTTACAGCAAAGTTTCCTTCTCCTTATGAGCTGAAATCTGTTCTTTCATCATTTTTTTTGCTGCAAGTTTTCAGGAAATTTACTGTCAGTTTACAACTGGTATCATATGTGTTATCTGACTCGGAAAAGTGTTCTGTTCTCTTTTGCATTAGTACATGGTGTCCAAACTGAGTGATCAGCTAACTACTACATCTTTTTCAACTCAATTATCCAACTATATCTCGCTGTGTTAAGACAACTCAAGTTTTGCACATAGTTAACTGGAGCATAGTTCAGATCTAAGCAATTCCAGTCAACCAAAACTGTTTCTTATGCGTGGAGTTCAAGTTAGCTGACTTATCCCCCATTCACTCTGAATGTGTACAGTTTTAATGGACAAAACAACCACTGTGTAAAATTCCAGCTGATTAATAATTTCTCCTTTCTACCCCATGACATAAAAATAATTTATAACTAAAGACTTTACATTTGCCTTCCCAAATACAAAATAACTCAGCAAAAATATTGCAGAGGCTAGAAATCTGAAACAAAAGGAAGCAGAAAATGCTGGGAAGACTCAGCGGGTTTGACAGCGTCTGTGGAGAGAGAACCAGAGTTAATGATTCTGGTCAATGACCTTTGATCAGAACTCGGAGAAGTTAGAGATGGCAATGGGTTCTAAGCATGTGCAAAGAGGGAGGGTGGGAAGAAGAACTAAAAGGCAAGTCTTACTCAAGATGGGAGGATGGGGAGATTAAATCACAAAAAGGGCTCATGTTGTAAGGTCAAGTTAATGCCCACTCTCTGCATTGAGTTAATATACAATCGCTGAACAAAAGACATTTGTCGAAGCTTTTTGTTTTCCACTCATCAGGACAATCACAAGAATACCAATGTCAAGTGGAAACAGCAACATTGCACCGTATGAAAAGAGAGTGCTGATTGGTTGGCAAGTGGACTCTGATTGGTGGAGGCGTTGCCATGGAGAATGCACCAGTTAATGGTGACTGCCAATTAACTGCCAGGCATCATTTGAAAATTTAAACCGGGCAGCTTGACTCTGATTGGTCAGGGCATTGTCGTGAGGAATGAACCAGAATGGCTGCCACTTATTTTGTTCAGCTGAAAAAGGGCAATGTGTGTACATGTTCTTTCCGTCTGCAAAAAACAGGGCCCTATGTATTAATATATGTAGCTTCCAGTACATGCAAATGCACCACACTCCAAGCCCGACTGACTATCTTAAATTGGTTGTTGGTGTAATTTTTAGCACACAGAGGGTTATTTAGCAAATGTTGTTCAATCACAGAATCACATCTAGTGTTGGACACTGTGTTTTCCATTTTGCAAACACGGGCTGGCTGGGTATGGTTTGTACCTTGGCCTTTGTGAACAGCGAAAGGAATATGCTGTTTGATATGATCCACCAGTCTTTGGGATGCGCAGCCTACATACCAAGCATTCATATACCACACTACTCATTTGCGTAACAGGCAGAAAGTCTTTCTGGCTTGATGGCAGTATCCTATTAGTGGTGAATTCCACTCACGTTGCTGCTGCATAATAGCTGCGTGAATCAGCTAACTTCACATGTTGCTCAGACGTTTGACAGAGATCTTGCCCATGCTGATCTGAGGTAGACTGGGCACTTTTCAGGGCCTAAAGTGACAGAGTTAGGCCAGTTCATGAGTTTGCGCGATTATACAGCGTGAAATGATCTGATCAGGATATTTACTATTCCAGAGGTGAGTGGGCGAGGATATGGCAAATGGAGTATAACGTTGATAAATGCGAGGTTATACACTTTGGAGGAAATAATAACAAATGGGATTACTATCTCAATGGAAACAAATTAAAACATGCTACCGTGCAAAGGGACCTGGGGGTCCTTGTGCATGAGACGCAAAAGCCCAGTCTGCAGGTACAACAGGTGATCAAGAAGGCAAATGGGATGTTGGCCTATATTGCGAAGGGCATAGAATATAAAAGCAGGGATGTCTTGATGCACCTGTACAGGGCATTGGTGAGGCCGCAGCTGGAATACTGTGTGCAGTATTGGTCCCCTTATATGAGGAAGGATATATTGGCATTGGAGGGAGTGCAGAGAAGGTTCACCAGGTTGATACCGGAGATGAGGGGTTTGGATTATGAGGAGAGGCTGAGGAGATTGGGTTTGTACTCGTTGGAGTTTAGAAGGATGAGGGGGGATCTTATGGAGACTTATAAGATAATGCGGGGGCTGGATAGGGTGGAGGCGGAGAGATTCTTTCCACTTAGTAAGGAAGTTAAAACTAGAGGACACAGCCTCAAAATAAAGGGGGGTCGGTTTAAGACAGAGTTGAGGAGGAACTTCTTCTCCCAGAGGGTGGTGAATCTCTGGAATTCTCTGCCCACTGAGGTGGTGGAGGCTACCTCGCTGAATATGTTTAAAGCGCGGATGGATGGATTCCTGATCGGTAAGGGAATTAAGGGTTATGGGGATCAGGCGGGTAAGTGGTACTGATCCACGTCAGATCAGCCATGATCTTATTGAATGGCGGGGCAGGCTCGAGGGGCTAGATGGCCTACTCCTGCTCCTATTTCTTATGTTCTTATGTTATGTTCAGAGGTTGCCTTTGATGCGCCCTATTTCAGCATCAAGCCTGCACGATGAGCAAATGGCTTGGGCCCTATTTACAAGGCTGCCAATAAGACCAATCTTATAGCGTGTGAAACTATAAGAATCCTAATGTGTATATTGACCACTGAAAGTCGGCTTGCAATAGAGGATGGTAGAGAACCCCTGGCAGATTTCTCAACAAGTACGTCAAGGGTTAGGGAATTCATTCGACTGCTCCATGTCAAAGGTGAATTTGAGCACAGGTTGGAGCCCATCAAGACATGCAAGAAAATTATTACATATATGGATGCTATGGGTTGAAACACATTTGTGTGTACTGGAGCTGCATACATTACTACAATAGTTCTGTTCTTTGCAGACCTGGGGAAGGGGCGGGGTGGGAGGGGGGAGGCGGGTGGCATTTTCTATGTGAAAGGCACTAGGTAAATAGGTTGTTTTGCCTCTCTTCATCCTTTCTGTTGAAGTGCTTCACTTTGCATTTCTCTCCATTAAGTTGAATGTGCCGTGCGTCTGCCTGTTTCATCCATCTATGTCCTCCTCAAGCCTGTTTAAAGTTTATTTATTAGTGTCACATGGGGCGGTAAGGTGGTTCAGTGGTTAACACTGCTGCCTCACAGCAGCAGGGACCGTTTCAATTCTCAGCTTGGGTCACTGTCTTTGTGGAGTTAGCACATTCTCCCCGTGTCTGTGTAGGTTTCCTCCAGGTGCTCCGGTTTCCTCCCACAATCCGAAAGATGTGCTGGTTAGGTGTATTAATGTAAGCCTACTTGTGACTAATAAATAAACTTTACTTTAGGTTGATATGAACACTGCCATGAAGTTACTGTGAAAATCCCCCAGTCGCCACACTCTGGCACCTGTTCGGGTACACTGAGGGAGAATTTAGCATGGCCAATGCACCCTAACCAGCACGTCTTTCAGACTGTGGGGGGAAACCGGAGCATCCGGAGGAAACCCACACAGACACGGAGGGAGAACACGGGGAGAACACACAGACTCCGCATAGACAGTGACCCAAGCTGGGTTTGAACCCGGGTCCCTGGCGCTGTGAGGCAGCAGTGCTATCCACTGTGCCACCATTACTATCCTCCTCATCATCTACCGATTTTCTAAGTTTTGCATCATCTGCAATGTTTGAAACTATACCCTGTGTACCCAAGGGTTGGTGTGAATATATGAGTGATATCGGGAGAAAAGCTTTCAAATAATAAGATAGAAGGCAAATATTTAGGAACATTATGATCAGTTTAAGGAAGATTTATATCTTGTAGGTAGTCAGAGCGACAGGTGGCAAATCTAAATGGAACACTGGTACACTGTGAGCAGGGCAAAGGTATACAGGTCGGTCGACAAAGTTATTTAACCATCAACCAAATACTTAGCTGTAGTTAAAAAGATAAATAAGGTACAGGTTGTACTACAGAAAAACACAGTGAACTAAAGAAGTTATTGCTGTTGGCGGTACGGGTCCCTCCCTAGATAGAACTGTGTGCCTAGCTCTGTCTTTGAAATAATTTCACAATAACAGCCCTTGGAAGACTCCAGTCGGTCAATGAAGATGATTCCAAATGTCTGGAATTCAGGCTTTGAAAACGAATTGCACTTGCGTTGGGGGAATGGTTGCTGTAGCGTAGTGACTGTCTCATTGGACTAGTAACCCAGAGGCTTGGATTAATTATCTCAAGATATGTGTTCAAATCCCACCACACAGCCTTCGGATTTTAAATTGATTTGATTAAATAAATCTGGAATTAAGAAAAGCTAGCGGCAAAAATGTTGACAATAAAACTGCTGGACTGTCATAAAAACCCATCTGGTTCACTAATGTCCTTTAGGGAATGAAATCTGCCGTCCTTACCTCGTTGGACTCCAGACCCACAGGAAAGCACTTGACTCCCACTATCATCTGAAATGGCCAAGCAAGCCATGAATCATATCAAAACACCATAAAAAAAAGTATAAGAGTAATAAAACTGGATGGATCACCTGGCATCAACTCAGGCACTGGCTCCACAGGCGCAGCCCAGTCAACTCTACAAAGTTGTCCTCAATAAAGTCTGGGGAATGTGCCAAATTTGGGAGACTTTACCATAAGACATAGGAGCAGAATTAGGCCACTCGGGTCTGCTGTGCCCTTCAATCATGGCTGACATTTTTCTCATCCCCATTCTCCTGCCTTTTCCCCATAACCCCTGATCCCTTTATGAATCAAGAACCTATCTATCTCTGTCTTAAAGACATTCAATGACCTGGCCTCCACAGCCTTCTGCGGCAAAGAGTTCCACAGATCCACCACTCTCTGGCTGAAGAAATTCCTCCTCATCTCTGTTTTAAAGGATCGTCCCTTTAGCCTGAGGTTGTGCCCGTAGACCGATTAAGCAACAGCTTGACAGTCACACTCACAGGCCAAAATCTTACCACCATTCACACCAGCGGGATTTTCCCATCCCGCCACAGTAAATGGAGATTTGGCTGGTCGCCAAATTCTTCGGCCGCGTTGCAGTGGGAGCGTGGTGTGAACGGCAGGTAAAATCACGCCCAGAGAATCATATCTTTCATCAAATGTCCCAGACCTCATCTGGGCCTGTCCTGCCATTGAGACAGAGTTGGCGGTACAGGGATATATGGTCAGGAGCAGCTGGCCTTGGGAGTTCTCAACATTGACTCTGGACCCCATGAAGTTTCGTGGCATCAGGTCAAATAAGAGCAGGAGAAAATACTGCTGGTGACCACCTACTTCCTCCCCCAGCTGATGGATCAGTACTCCTCCATTTGGAACACAACTTGGAAGAAGCACTAAGGATTGCAAGGGCACAGAATATACTCTGGGTAAGGCTATTCAGTGCCCATCAAGTTTGCCGAGTCATGTAGTATGTGGTTGTGCTAGATTGGCTCTGTGGTGACAGAACTAACATCAGAGGGACCTCCCAGTTCACCAATCTCTCTGTAACTGATGCGTCTGACAGGATTGAATGGAGTGACTGCGCAGTACTGGCAGAGACGGTAGGGGAATACAGTTGAAAAACAAGCATGAGGATCATGATATGTGATTAATCCACCTATGTTCATGGTGATGGATGCAGGTAGCGTGCAAATTCTGTGCTGCCTGCTAATTAAAACGGTGGTGTCATAGCTGCACACCTTAAAAGGGAGCCAAAGTTCAAGTGAGGCTAACATTACTTAAAGCTAAGCTGTGCTTCTTAAAACCAACTTGCACCTCTTAAAGGCAAGATGCATACTGGCCACAGCAGATGCTGGAATTGTTTTTTTTGTTCTAATGTAATTACGTCGAACAAAAATGCAACACACTCAAAATCAGCAATTCAACGTTTGCTGAACTTACATTCTTATGATGTTACGAAGCCCTTCAAAAGAATGTCTATGGATCTTTTTCAGTGGCAGATGAGTAAACCTCCTTGAAACAAAAAGGAAAAAATGAATGTCAGTCGGTCAAGCAAATAATTGAGTAATTTTCTGCTGTTTCTAAAATAAAAACCGCTTCACATTAAATGATACAAAATCTACTATTAAGGCTTCTGAAAGTGTTATTTCAAAGCAGCAGTATCTGTTAGGGAGGGAAGACTGAGTGGAGTACCCCAGGTTTCAGTGATGGGGCCCCTATTTGTTTCCAATTGACATTAACAACAAATATTGACACCTCAGGCAAACAATCAACTTCCAATAAGATACTGAGATAGGAGCAGCTGCCAATATGGGCAAAATACACAGGGACCTACAATTATCAAAGTGTTAGGGGAGGCAGTAGTGCAGTGGTATTGTCACTGGATTAGTAATCCCAGAGACCCAAGGTGATGGATGCTCTGGGGACCCAGGTTCAAATCCCACCACAGCAGAGGGTGAAATGTGAATTCAATAAAAATCTGGGATTAAAAGTCTAATGATAACCATTGTTGATTGTCATAAAAACTCACCTGGTTTACTAATGCCCTTTTAGGGAAGGAAATCTGCTGTCCCTACCCTATGTGGCCTACATGTGACTCCAGAGCCACAGCAATGTGGTTGGCTCCTCAATTCCCTTCAGGGATGGGCAATAAATACTGGCCCAGCCAGTGACACCCAGATCTCGTGAACAAGTAAAAAAAGATTAAACTTGCAGACAGCTGATCAGCCATTGCTAACAAATTGGCCAATGGTATTTGATTTGATTTATTATTGTCACATGTATTAGTATACAGTGAAAAGTATTGTTTCTTGTGCGCTGTACAAAGCATATTGTACATAGAGAAGGAAAGGGAGAGTGTGCAGAATGTAGTGTTACAGTCATAGCTAGGGTGTGGACAAACATCAACTTAATATAAGGTAGGTCCATTCAAAAGTCTGATGGCAGCAGGGAAGAAACTGTTCTTGAGTTGGTTGGTTGAGAGAAGATGGAAGAGAGTTTGTCCAGGGTACATGATTAGGCTGGCTGCTTTTCCAAGGCAGCAGGAAGTGTAGACAGAGTCACTGGGTGGGAGGCTGGTTTGAGTGATGGACTGGGCTTCATTCATAGAACATAGAACATTACAGCGCAGTACAGGCCCTTCGGCCCTCGATGTTGCGCCGACCAGTGAAACCAATCTAAAGCCCCTCTAATCTACACTATTCCAATATCATCCATATGTTTATCCAATAACCATTTGAATGCTCTTAATGTTGACGAGTCCACTACTGCTGCAGGCAGGGCATTCCACGCTCTTACTACTCTCTGAGTAAAGAACCTATCTCTGACATCTGTCCTATATCTCTCACCCCTCAATTTAAAGCTATGTCCCCTCGTGTTAGCCATCACCCTCCGAGGAAAAAGGCTCTCACTATCCACCCTATCTAATCCTCTGATCATCTTGTATGCCTCTATTAAGTCACCTCTTAACCTTCTTCTCTCTAACGAAAACAACCTCAAGTCCCTCAGCCTTTCCTCATATGATATTCCCACCATACCAGGCAACATCCTGGTAAATCTCCTCTGCACCCTTTCCAACACTTCCACATTTTTCCTGTAATGCAGCGACCAGAACTGTACGCAATACTCCAAGTGCGGCCGCACCAGAGTTTTGTACAGTTGCAGCATGACCTCATGGCTCTGAAACTCAATCCCTCTACCAATAAAAGCTAACACTCCGTATGCCTTCTTAACAACCCTATCAACCTGGATGCCAACTTTCAGGGATCTATGCACATGGACACCCAGATCCCTCTGTTCATCCACACTACCAAGTATCTTACCATTAGCCCAGTACTCTGTATTCCTGTTACTCCTTCCAAAGTGAATCACCTCACACTTTTCCGCATTAAACTCCATTTGCCACCTCTCAGCCCAGCTTTGTAGCTTATCTATGTCCCTCTGTAACCTGCCATTTCCCTCCGCACTGTCTACAACTCCACCGACTTTAGAGTCATCCGCAAATTTACTAATCCATCCTTCTATGCCCTCATCCAGGTCATTTATAAAAATGACAAACAGCAGTGGCCCCAAAACAGATCCTTGCGGTACACCTCTATTAAATGAACTCTAGGATGAATATTTCCCATCAACCACCACCCTCTGTTTTCTTACAGCTAGCCAATTCCTGATCCAAACCACTAAATCACCCTCAATCCCATGTGTCCATAACCCTTTGTAGTTCCTCGCGGTCTTGGATAGAGCAGGAGACATACCAAGCTGTGATACAGCCGGAAAGAATGCTTCCTGTGGTGCATCTGTAGAAGTTGGTGAGAGTCATAGTGGACATGCCAAATTTCTTTAGCCTCCTAAGGAAGTAGAGGCATTGGTGGGCTTTCTTAACTATAGAGTCCGCATGAAGTGACCAGGACAGGTTGTTGGTGATCTGGACATGGAACATTTCCACTTCATCACTGTTGATGTAGACAGGGGCATGTCCTTCATGATGCTTCCTGAAGTCGATGACTATCTCTTTCATTTTACTGACATTGAGGGAGAGATTATTGTCGTCGCACCAGTTCACCAGATTCCCTATCTTTTTTCTGTACTCCATCTCATCATTGTTTGAGATCCGACCCAATACGGTGGTAGTAGACCTACTCCGGCAGATCCGGCAAAGAGATTTCACCGAGGAGCATTCTGGGAGAAGTCGCCACAGTCACCCTGACTGCATAGTGGATGAAGGAAGAACCCCTCCAGAGACAAACAGGTGAAGAACATCCAGCAGAGGAGGCAGAGAGACTTCACTGAAGGGCATTCTGGGAGAAGTCACAGTTGAAGGGTCAGTCACGAGGGACATAGGTTCTAGGTGAGGGGCAGGAGGTTTAGGGGGGATGTGAGGAAACCCTTTTTAACTCAAAGGGTAGTGACGGTCCAGAATGCGCTGCCTGGGAGGGTGGTAGATACAGGTTGCTTCACATCCTTTGAAAAGTATCTGGATGAGCACTTGGCACATCATAACATTGAGGGCTATGGGCCAAGTGTTGGCAGATGGGATTAGGAGGGAGTACACATGTTTCTAATGTGTTGGTGCAGACTTGATGGACCAAAGGGCGTCTTCTGTGCTGTATGATTCTATGATTCTGTGAAAATAGGAGTAGGCCATTCGGCCCATCAAGCCTGCTCCACCATTCATTATGATCATGGCTGATCATCAAAATCAATATCCTGACCCCATCAACCCCCATATCCCTTGACCCCTTTAGCCCCAAGAGCTATAACTAATTTCTTCTTGAAATCAGGCAACGTTTCGGCCTTAACTGCATTCTGTGGTGGTGAATTCCACACATTCACTACTCTCTGGGTGAAGAAATTTCTCCTCACCTCAGTTCTAAAAGGTTTACCCCTTATCCTCAAACTATGACCCCTAGTTTTGGACTCCCTCACCATCGGGAACATTCTTTCTGAAACTACCATGTTAGAATTTTATAAATTTCTATGAGCTCCCCTCTCACTCTTCTAAACTCCACTGAATATAATCCCAACTGACTTAGTCTGTCCACATATGACAGACCTGCCATCCTAGGAAAGCCTGGTAAATCTTATCATAGAATCATCATACCCCTACAGTTTTGAAAGGGGCCATTTGGCCCATCAAGTCTGTACCAACCATAATCCCACCCAGGCCCTATTCTCATAACCCCACACATTTACCCTGCTAATCCCCCTGACAGTAGGGTCAATGTAGCATGGCCAATCCATAAGACCATAAGACATAGGAGCGGAAGTAAGGCCATTCGGCCCATCGAGTCCACTCCACCATTCAATCATGGTTGATTTCAACTCCATTTACCCGCTCTCTCCCCATAGCCCTTAATTCCTCGAGAAATCAAGAATTTATCAATTTCTGTCTTGAAGACGCTCAACGTCTCGGCCTCCACAGCCCTCTGTGGCAATGAATTCCACCTAACCTAACCTGCACATCTTTGGACTGTGGGAGGAAACCCACACAGACACAGGGAGAACGTGCAAACTCCACACAGACAGTGACCGAAGCCGGAATTGAACCTGGGTCCCTGGCACTGTGAGGCAGCAGTGCTAACCACTGTGGCCACTGTGCCACCCTTTGCTGGTACTCCCTCTACAGCAAGGTTTACAAGAGCACATGGGAGATAAGGTTTTGACACCAGCCTTGGTTTGTCATGTGACTTGTTTTGCCATATTTAAAACACTTGATTATATTGTCTGCATTATCTCTGGCTTCATCAGGCTATCCTGCTTGGGGAAAGTTGAACAGCGCATGGTTACTAAGTGGTTCTGAGGATTCTGGCCACTCACCCCTCGGATTGATGGCTTATCTGTGCTCAGAAGGCCATAAAATAGCCAGTGCATCCATCCAGCTGCATGAGCATTTCACACCTCTCAACAAGTAACTAGATTATTAACTCAGCTGGAACTCTCAGGGTTCGAAGTGAGATCGGGGAAAATGTGTGGATTTGTGTGCCAAGCAAGTGTCATATGCACGTTTACGAGAGCAGTGAGGAAAAGAAGAATAAAATTGATATGCCATATTGCAGGAACATTTCTATACTGCTGCATTGTCCCATTGCCACTCCCTTTGGCTGTGCATCGCATGCTTTCATTATTTAATCTCTCCAGCCTTCCGCCCTATCACAGACATTTCCTTTCCCTCTTCCCACTCTCCCCCTTTTCTGCATAAGTAAGAAGTCTCACAACACCAGGTTAAAGTGCAACAGGTTTATTTGGGGGCTTTCGGAGCGTCGCTCCTTCCTCAGGTGAAGACTCACCTGATGAAGGGGCAGCGCTCTGAAAGCTCGTGCTACCAAAGTTTTGGTAGCATTACTAATCTGATCCTGCCTTCAGTAAAATCTCCAACAAAACTTCTGTACTAAATCCAAGACTGATTCACACCTTTAAAAATAGGACAATGCAAGTTAACAAATCAATGTCAAATGGTTCAAGTTAAGTAAAGAGGTGTATTTTCCTCAATAAAGTTGAGTTGACTTTTAACAACCTCATAATTATTATTTAGTTATTTAGTTGCATCATGTGAAATCTCCAGTTACAGCGTTACATAGGATATACAGCACAGAAACTGACCTTTTGGCCCAACCAGTCAGTTCTGGTGTTTATGTTCCACTTCAGCCCCAACCATCTTTTCTCACCTAAATCTGCCATGGTAACCATCTATTCCCTTCTTCCTCAAACGTTTGTCTAGATTCCCAGTGGCACAGTGGTTAGCACTGCTGCCTCACAGCACCAGGGACCTGGGTTCAATTCCAGTCTTGGGTCACTGTCTGTGTGGAGTTTGCACATTCTCCCCGTGCCTGCGTGGGTTTCCTCCGGGTGCTCTGGTTTCCTCCCACAGTCCAAAGATTTGTAGGTGAGGTGGATTGGCCATGCTAAATGCAGGGGGGGGGGAGGGGCTGATCATCAAATTCAATACCGTGATCTGGCCTTCCCTCCATATCCCTTGGTCCCTTTAGCCCCAAGAGCCTGATAATAATTTATTCTTGAAACCAGACAATGTTTTGGCCTCAACTACTTTCTGTGGTAATGAATTCCACACATTCACCACTCTCTGGGTGAAGAAATTTCTCCTCACCTCAGTCCTAAATTAGATAATTAAGAGGCTGAAGTTCCTCTCTTCATTAATTTTACTGGTTGCAATAATTCTAAAATGTCCTTGATAAACCCACCGCACATGCTTGAGTACCTGTGGGTCTTTGTTGGTATCAGTTATAACCAGTTCCCAGGCAATGACCCCCCCCCCCCCTCACTTTTTGTTATGATTCCAGATGCGAAACCTCCAAATTGTTATGCTACTGAGTGAGGAGGGTGCTGTCCTTACCAAAGAGGGAGAAGGGAAAGAGAGGAGGCTTGTCAAAGAGACAGAAGAGAAAGAGAGAGAGGAGGGAAAGAGAGGAAATGGAAAGAGAGGAAAGGGAGAGAGAGGAAACCTATCAAAGAAGAATGTGTGAATTGGACAGGGAGATAGGGGCATTAAAGACATCCAGTAGAATAATAGTCCAAGCTGCCAGGCATAATCGCTCAATACAACCCCTTTGAATAAAGGTATCCCCAAAGATACAGGACAAAACAGCAAGAGAAGAAAGTCACACCCCAGGCGGAACACGTTAAAAAGAAGGGAGACGTATCCCTGCTGGCTGAGCAGGGGCTGGCTATCTGAAAACTTCCCTCCATTCTTGGAAGAAGGATTTCGCTGCAGGCTCGATGGGCTGAATGGCCTCCTTCTGCACTGAAGGGATTCTGTGATTCCAGAAAAGTCTCCGAACAGATACTCCATTGGCGAGGAAACTACCTTGCTCTGATTTAAATCAAAGGAAGCCTGTCCCCATGTTGGTGAGAAGGAGGTCCAGCTACCCAAACCCGCTTTCCAAATTTGGAGGCAGATGCAAGGGATACAAAAATATCCCCCTGAACAAGGGAGGAAAATGCCCCCCCCAGTTGAAAAGCTAACAGGGAGCGTAGCTGAAGCTGCCCCTTTACCAAAGAGCAGTAATGTTCTGGAGGGCATTGAAGGTGTTATGCCCAGCCCCAGGTGAGGTCCCCAAAAGTTATTGATTGGGATGAGATTTGTCACTGTCCGGCCAGGATATTCCCAAATTGTTTCAAACCCATGTGATCGGAGATGACTGGCTCCAGGTCTTTATTCAACCCACCCTCTGCTGGTAGCAACAATGGTTTAAGCTAACAAGGTTCCTTTTCCCTTGGATATCTTCCCCAGGCCCAATAGTTATGTTTAAAAAGGAGCCAATTTAACTAGGCTTTCTTGAGTTAAGAGAGAGTATAAGCTTATTAACTATTAAAAGGGAAGGAGAAATGGTGAAATACACTGGGTGGGATTTTATGGCTTCACTTGGGCAAGGCTGGAAATTCCCACCCGAGGTCAACAGATATTTCCGTTGAATATCTGTTGCCCGCTCCGATTCTGGGAGGACGAGGTGGTAGAGTTCCAGGCCATCATCTACAATTATATGGCTTAGAAGAAAGAATTGAATCTAATAGTAAAAAAATTAAAAGTTATGCAGAACAGTCCTTAAGTTGCGAGGGGTAGATAATGATGCTTTATGGGCAGGATTTTCCGGCCATGTTCGTCCCAATTTCCACCCGAGGTCAACAGATCTTTGTCTGGTCCGTCCCTGCCTGCTATGATTCCCAAAGCAGATGGGACGGAAAAATTCCATCCTAAGTTTTCAGTCTAGTTGGCTTCTGCTGACAATTGAATCTTCAGTTCAGGAGCTCTGTAGTTTGGTAGAGAGATCTCAGTTCTTTTTCCAACTCTGACCCTTGACAAAATCAAGTTGAAAATCAAGACAAAACCAACTTGATTTTGTCTGTTTGCACTGTTTGAGAGCACATTTCCACTCCATCTGACGAAGGAGCAGCGCTCCGAAAGCTTATGGTATTTGCTACCAAATAAACCTGTTGGACTTTAACCTGGTGTTGTGAGACTTCTTGCCGTGTTCACCCCAGTCCAACGCCGGCATCTCCACATTAGGAAATTACACCCAGGGTCTTTGGATGAAATAGACATCACGTGGACAATTTTCAGCCCGTGTTCGCTGACAGAGAGAACGGCAACGTGCGCGGAAAATATGGGAAGCATTTGATGCAAAGCTGATCCATAAATGAAAGTAACCACTTGAAGAAAAATGCAAGCAGATTACCCAGAGCCTAAAAAACAGCTGAGTTATCTGAGTATTGACCATTGCTCAGAGAATGAATGTGTGTGAGAGCGTTTTGTTGCTTTACAAGTTTTTTTTCATCATTTTTGTTATGAAGGAAGGAAGCGTCGTGATGACGGGGAAGCAGAACATGGAATTACGCACAAAATGTGGAACTTTAAATAAGACCCGAGTGTTATTTTTTTCAGTGGACGCATAAATCCAAAAATGACTGAGAAAATACAGTCAGCCAGTGGCTGAATTGCTGCAGGGTGATACACTGAGAGACAATGGAGCCATCCTGTCTTTAGATACTGCTAAAGCATACAGAAACTAATTGCCATCTCTGGTAGAGACAAAGGGACATAATGGCCATGTCATCTTAAGAGATCCTGTGAGTAGTGCCCGCACAGAATTATGGATTCTGCCTTCCACTTGGAATATACAAAGAATGTGTTTAAAGCCAGCTAAAAGCTGCCACAGGTTGTCTGTCGCTGTCTGTTGGAAGTATTGATACAGGAAAAAGAAAGCAAGCACACATACAGTGCTCCTGCAAAATAGCGATTTTTGTAGGTGTCTCTCTCTCTGACTGTGGAAGTCGTCACAGTCAGCAAAAGACCACAGCTGAAAAGAGAACCTGGAAGCTTCTTCACCAAACTACACTGGAATTGCAAAGCCGACTATTCACTTACTGAAGTAATCTCTACTGGAAACTTCAATCGTAGTGGCCACAACGTTTCATCATCTGCTCCTCACGAGTCAAGGACTGCTTCATATATCCTCTTCTTTTTACTTACTTGCTCTGGACTCAATTTGATTTGAGTTATTATTGTCACATGTATTAGCACACAGCGAAAAGTATTGTTTCTTGCATGCGAAATAGAGAGCATACCATTCATAGTGAAGGAAAGTAGAGAGTGCAGAATATAGTGTTACAGTCAAAGCTAGGGTGTAGAGAAAGATCAACTTAATGCAAGGTAGGTCCATTCAAATGTCTGACGGCAGCAGGAAAGAAGCTGTTCTTGAGTCGGTTGGTACGTGACCTCAGGCTTTCCCCGACGGAAGAAGTTGGAAGACAGAATGTCTGGGGTGTGTGGGGTCCTTAATTATGCTGGCTGCTTTGCCGAGGCAGCAGAAAGTGTAGACAGAGTCAATGGATGGAAGGCTGGTTTGTGTGACGGATTGGGCCATATTCACGACCTTTTGTAGTTCTTTGCAGTCTTGGGCAGAGTAGGAGCCATACCAACCTGTGATACAACTAGAAATAATGCTTTCTATGGTGCATCTGTAAAAGCTGGTGAGAGTTGTAGTGGACATGCCAAATTTCCTTAGTCTTCTGAGAAAGTGGAGACATTGGTGGCCTTTCTTAACTATAGTTTCGGCATGACAGGACCACCAGGACAGGTTGTTGGTGATCTGGACACCTAAAAACTTAAAGCTCTCGACCCTTTCCACTTCGTCCCAGTTGATGTAGACAGGGGTATTCTCACTTCTAATCTGTATGAATGTATATTTGTGTGTTTTACCCTTGTTTCCTTGCCTCCAGTAGTTAATCATAGAATCATAGAATCCCTACAGTACAGAAAGAGGCCATTTGGCCCATCGGTTCTGCACCAAACACAATCCCACCCAGGCCCCATTAATCCTGCTAATCCCCCTAACACAGGGTCAATTTAGCATCACCAATCAACCTAACCTGCACATTTTTGGATGGTGGGAGGAAACTGGAGCACCCGGAGGAAACCCACGCAGACAAAGGGAGAAAGTACAAACTCCACACAGACAGTGACCCAAGGATGGAATTGAACCTCGGTCCCTGGCACTGCGAGGTAGCAGTGCTAACCACTGCACCACCGTGCCATCCAACTGACTCTATCAAGAAAGTCTGGTTAATTAGGCTCCTTTTAAATCTTAACTACTCGGTCTAGGAAAAAGTGTCCAAGAAAAGAAATCCTTTTTAGATTAAATCTTCTTGCTACCAACAGAAGAGGAGACTGAATAAAGACAGGGAGCCGGTTCATCCATCCTCAACCAGGTTTGTAATAATTTTGGGGTATCCCAGCTGGATGGTGATATATTGAGGGGTCTCATCTGGATCAATAGCTTTGGGGAACCTCACCTGGGGGTGATCATAACACTTGAATTAAAGAAATAATGAGTTTATTAGTTATTAAAACACAGAAAGAAAATAATATAACACAACCTGCATACACACAGAGTAGAAATAAAAAGTGAGTCCAAAAATAAGTTTTAAAAATCTACGGAAAGGTCTTTGGCTTGTTTCTGAGGAGCAGATGGTGAAAAGTTGCGGCCGTTAAGTTGGGTGATTCCAGTAGTGCTGATTTTGGCAGTTGAGCAGTTGGTTTGGAGATTCTTGGTTCTGTAGGTTGGCCGAAAATATTTATCCTGTTTCTTTTTCAACTGTGGCTTTGCTGACTTGACTTGCTTCCAGAAATCAGAGAGACTTTCTGTGTGCAAGCAGTAGGGATGCTTCGTCGATGTTCTTCAGCTGTGACCTACACAGCACACACCAGTACAGTAGAGCTAAAACACCAGGCTAGCACACCCAGACTAGGGTTGCAGTTGGTTTTTTTCTTGTGTATTCCTGGAAGGGGAAAAACACAAATATGTTTGGGATCTAGCTCACTGGCGATGGTTTCTCCTGAAATGGTAAACAGCTTCCATTGTCCCCACAGGAGATTACCATTCAGTTTTTGCATTGCATCTCTTCCTTTGAAATGTCTCTGTTTGAAAAAGGGTGCGACACTTCATTGCTTCTCTCGGGACTGAGTATAATCCATATAGGAATTCCAGCAAGTGGTTACTTTGCAGTCACAGCCAACTTTTGCCAGTATATCCTTTTTTTCAGAAAAACATGTCTTCTTTAAAAGTTCAAGATGTTCGTACGTAATTGGGAACTATGATCCATTATCATGATGCACTTGAGGAATTTCCGCAATTTTCCACAGGTAAGTGATGTTATCTCCCAAATCTCTGCCCATCTTTCCTGCAAATCCATGCTTGAGTTCCTGGAATCAAGTTTCTGCCTGTCACAGGACTGAAACACCTCTTAGCAAAATCACAAATATCATTCTACCTGACTGTAACAATAGTAAACTATCCTCCTTCCTTCTCTTTGACCTGTCTGAAGCTTTTGACCCGCTGGCTGCACCATCCCCCCCACAACACATCTCCATGATCCAGTTGGGTGGAACTGCCCTCGCCGGGTTCCATTCCCATCCATCCGTCCTAGCCAAAGAATCGTCAACAAGTGGTCATGCAGTGGGGGCCCGGGGTTCAGGAGGGATGCAGCTCGGCAGCAAGGGGAGAGAGTGAATACCAGCAGCAGTGGGATAAGGCTCTCAAGTGGGAATTCCTTGCCCACTTGAGGGTCACAATTGGCTGCGGGCCTTCCTGTCATGGACTTAATTGGGACAGAGGTGGGAAGCTGGCAGGGTCCCCACCGGACACCCTCCCACTAAAATAAATGCCTCCTGCCACCTACCTGGCCACAGGGAAAGGCACTGACATCTGCCCGCAAAATGGTGGAAGGCACATCAGGTGGACAGTGGCAATTTTTCACAAAGCAATTCCCAAGTCCTTACGTTCCTTCTTCCTAAACTAACCAACGTACCTGGTAATCAGAGGATATTGATGGTCCAAAAGAAAGTCTACCTTGACACTGTGCCGCACATTACAAACAGTGTCCAGAATTTGTAATACCGCACATTAATAATAGCACAGTATGGAGGACGCATTAAAACTGATGTTCTTTGATGGTGCTGCTGGGGCTGAAAGGGCTGCTGGCCAGTCAGATTGTCCCACTCTCAGCTTGCTAAGGCCACCCAAGCGAGCATTACCCATTCCCGCACACCCTCCCCCAAACAAGGAAAGAGCCATTTTTTTTCAGGGTGTTAGCACCAAGCTCTGTTACCGCAGAGTTAGTGCATGGCTCTCTCTATTCCACTGTACCATGGTTACCTAGCACTAGTGCCTAGTTCAGAATTAGCATGAAATTTCATGGAATCCCTACAGTGCAAAAGGAGGCCATTTGGCCCATCAAGTCTGCACTGACAACAATCCCACCCAGGCCCTATCCTTGTAACCCCGCGTATTTACGCTGCTAATCCCCCTGACACTAAAGGGCAATTTAGTATGGCCTAACCTGCACATCTTTGGAGTGTGGCAGGAAACCGGAGCACCCGGAGGAAATCCACGCAGACACAGGGAGAACGTGCAGACTCCACATAGACAGTTACCCGAGGCCAGAATTGAACCCGGGTCCCTGACACTGTGAGGCAGTAGTGCTGACCACTGTGCCACCGTGCCGCCCATTTCTTTTCATTTCTGGGCCAGCTACTTTGGAACTTTCTGAGGCAAACTATCAATTCAATGACATGCCTGGGATAATTTTGCAGTGTGAACTCACTAGTAAGTTAATGGATAGCTGCCCAAACTCAATTCTTTAAAATATCTTCCAGATATAGAAGACACCCATCCCCTCGGTGAGGGCTGGATCTGAAACTAGGTCCCAGCGGTGAAAAAACAGTAATTCTAACCTTCTGAATTATCCAGTAGCCACACAAAAAACACACACACACATTACGCTTTCAATTACTACGCAACTGAAATGATTCTTCAGGTAGTTGGTAAGAAGTACAGGTGAGAGGAACAGGACATGCTATCCTTAACAGACATCCATCGTCATATAACAATAAAAAGGCATTTCTATCAATGACATGATTTGCAGAGGAAACAATGGTGGACACACAGGCTGAACATAGTAACCATTATCTGGAATGGCAGTGAAGGAGTCTGGTGGTTGGACACATTCACGTTAAGAAAACAAAATGTATTAATCTGTTCTGTATGAATGATTACCAATAAATCCAACAGAGAAAGAATTAGTGTAATAGGTTGTTAGAAAATTGGAATCAGGCAATAGTAGGCTTCAGGCGGATGATTTGGAACACTGAGTTACTCTTGTTTATCTTGCAGTTACAGGACCTAACATTTTCCACTACCCAACAACGGTGTAGATCACAGGATGTTTTTTTTAAAAACCAAATTATAAATCAAACTTTTAAGAATGACCTCTTGTCCAGGTAATTTGAAAATGTGAACCTTGCGTGAAGTAAAGGACCAAGATGAAATGGTATTGTGCAATGTGTTTCCCCCAGGAACTGGACTGACCAAGTGGACTGCAATGAATTTTTTTCCAATCCTGCATATTCCTACGTTGTAAGAAGTTTAACAACACCAGGTTAAAGTCCAACAGGTTTATTTGGTAGCAAAAGCCACACAAGAAAACAATTCCTACGTTCCCCGCACTATCCTGAAATTTATAGTGGATCTTCCATTGTTTTTTTTACTGGAGAAAAAAACATTTGTTGTGAAGTCACTTGCCTTCAGGCGTTTTGTGTTGTGCTCAGGATGAGGTATGTCAGAGCTGGAATGGAAATGTTCCCATTTCAGGCACTCAGCGTCAGTGTTAAGGGTGGTGGATGAGGTGGAAAATTGGCGGACCAGCAAGAAGTTCACTGACTTGTGGCAAGAATTGTTGGTCCAGAATAAGATATGCTTTCTGTGATCTATTATCTGTCTGTGGATTTGGACAAGATGAAGAGGTGGATAATGCTTCTGTTTCTGACACCACCACAGCCCTGCCTGTTGACCACCTTTGGAACGATGTGTTTTCTTCACAAAACATTTTCTGAATGGGAGTTTTTTTCATCTCAGCATTTCAATACTTGCCATTATTATTATAGAACAAAGAACAGTACAGCACAGGAACAGGCCCTTCGGCCCTCCAAGCCCGTGCCGATCATGATACCCTAACTAAACTAAAATACCTTCTTTAAAAACCCCTTACTCGGTCCGTATCCCTCTATTCCCCCTCTATTCATGTACCCATCCAGATGCCTCTTAAATGTTACAAATGCGCCTGCTTCCACCACCTCCTCTGGCAACGCGTTTCAAGCACCCACCACTCTCTCTGTGAAAAACATCACCCTTAAACTTTCACCCTCTCATTTTGAACCCTTTGTAATTGACACTTCCACCCTGGGAAAAAGCCTCTGGCTCTTTGATTCTGTACATAAGTGCATATAGGTGGGATGGTCATGGAAGGGGACAGGGAGGCATGTTGATGCCATGGATCATGGAGGAAGCATAGGGGACATGGATAAGACCTTTCAAATTTACTTCCCAAATCCAAACTATTGTTCACAATTCCTCTGAGGAGGAGCTAAGTCAATTCCAGGAAGACTGCAGGGTGCTATGAGATGCCTAACTCCACAATGTAACCATCCAGGTTGAGAGTCCCGGGGCAGGCTCACTACCCTTATCTTGCACCTGCAAATATTACCGGTGCTACAATTGGAGGCAGGAGTCCGAGAAACGTGTCCGCCTGCTATTTTTAAATGACTCTGGAGGTGTCCTGACTCTGCACAAATCTGAGCAATCACATCTGTCTTCCTGCTCCCTGCCCAAAGGCTGATTGAGAATTGAGCACCACACTGCATGAAAATATTCTTCTTGGTCACTGAAACTGTATCTTAATGAAGATTATCCCCATCTGATTTCTGAAGGTGAGTGGGTTACATAGAGGGGCTCAGAGTATCACATTGATCCCATCAATAATGTCATGGGTAATGGAAGAACCGGCAATGGAAGAAGATTGTGGAAGCCTGACTTATTGTGGCCAGTTTTCCATGGGGGAAATGAAGAAGATGTCTGCCTTAGTGAACAATGCCTCACTGATGTATATTGTAGAATCATAGAATTCCGACAGTGTAGAAGGAGGCCATTCGGCCCATCAAGTCTGCACCAACAACAATCCCACCCAGGCTCTATCCCCGTAACCCCACTATTTACCCTGCTAGTCCCCCTGACACTAAGAGTCAATTTAGCATGGCCAACCAACCTAACCCACACATCTTTGGACTGTGGGAGGAAACCAGAGCACCCGGAGGAAACCCACGCAGTCACAGGGAAACATGCAAACTCCTCACAGACAATGACCCGAGGCTGGAATTGAACCTGGGTCCTTGGTGCTGTGAGGCAGCAGTGCTAACCACTGTGCCACCGTGCTGTATTTGATCAAGATGTACACTGTAAATTATTGGATACAACTAATGGGCCTTGTAGGAGTTTGTAATGAGCTTGAGCCACAAAAGTTCAGGGCTGTAATGATCTTGACTGGTGTTGGAGGCTTCATACAAGTTAGCTTCCAGCAGACCACACAACTTTGTCACCTCCCCTTTGGAGGAAGAGCACCCGAATAAGACAGTTTTACATGCACATTCTCGCTCTGTTGAGTCAGTAGTGTGGGTAAGGGCAAGTGTGGGGATTCCACCGCTGGTGCAGTCACACATTCCTCATCGCCTTGGCGGCATATGTGTCGAGAGCGAGAAATAGAGTCAACATTCTGAGTTGAAGATGACTTCTTCAGAACGTATCAGAACGTATCCGGAGCACCCGGAGGAAACCCACGCAGACACAGGGAGAACATGCAGACTGCACACAGACAGTGACCTGAGGCCGGAATTGTATCCGGGTCCCTGGCACTGTGAGGCAGCATCGCTAACCACTGTGCTGCCCCTAGTGTTTGTTGAATGGGAAGAAACATTTAGAAAAAGCAAGAGTTTGCAGAAGCAATCAGAACTGTGATCCATTCTGCGTGTATCAGCACATACCACCTTCCTGTTAAATAAAGGAGCGCACCAATGTGTGTCTGGGTTTGTTTCAGCACAACTCTGGAAAGATTGCAGACGTTCCGAGCATTTCAGTTCTCAAAAATCCACCACTAATCCCTGCTTTTTAAAGTTATTTAAAGTAAAAATGTATTTATTAGTCACAAGTAAGGCTTACATTAACACTGCAATGAAGTTACTGTGAAATTCCCCCAGTCGCTACAGTCCGGCACTTGTTCGGGTCAATGCACCTAACCAGCGTATTTTTCAGAATGCGGGAGGAAACCGGAGCACCCGGAGGAAACCCACGCAGACATGGGGAGAACGTGCAAACTCCGCACAGTGACCCAAGCTGGGAATTGAATTCGGGTCGCTGGCGCTGTGAGGCAGCAGTGCTAACCACTGTGCCACTGTGCCGCCCATTATCATGAGATAACAACTTCCATTTAAGTAGCATAACTTAACAACCCAAAGTGCTCACGAGACAAAAGCTGACATGGCCAAAGAAAGAGATATTGGGAGGGCGAGTGTAGGCTTGATCAAAGAGATTGGTTTTGAAGGGGTCTTAAAAGGAGAAGGGCAGGAAAAGGCACAAAGGTTTTTCCAATGGCAGTCGCTGCCATTGTAGTTAGTCAGAATTTCTCACCTATTTATTCTCCGTACCCTCTGTGTGAGTCCTTGTTCAATAATGTATCAGCCGTGTATCCGAACCAAATATTTGTCTTTTACACTTGAGGTGCTGTAAGCTTTCCAAAGTTGCACCAAGACAAGCACAGATAAAATTGATAAGCTGCTTTATTTCACACTGAGGTGAACGTGCAGAATGGAAGTTATGATTACACTCAATTCAAACAGTACAACTTTATTATTATTTGGTATCAATGCGCAAAGTGCACACCATGGATAGAATCGTGTGGAGGCGAACAGGGCCTTGGCCATCAGCCGGAGAGCCAGCGAAAGCCCCGCTTCACCTCCTTTTGGGAAGGCTGGCTGCATCTTGTGCCATTCGGGCTCTTGACAGGCCAGGGGTGGGCCTTTCCCCAGGATCAAGGGCTGCCGAGAGTGGCAGACCAGTGGCTGCTGCTGGTACAACAACATTCCCCCACCTGAGGCATTGGATCGAAGAGGCATCCTGGCACAGGCGAGTGATGGCAGGAAGGGGGCTGTGGGAGAGGGGGGGTGGTCAGCAGCAAGGGCAGGGGGCTGGCTCTGAGCAAGATCCACCTTATCCAATGCTGGGTCCCTTGATCAGACACTCAGTACCTTTGAAGGAATGAATGGGGTGGAAACTAAAGGCCAAGACTGACAGAGTGGTTATCTCTGGACTCTTGCCTGTACCACGGGATAGTTTAGAGAGGAATAGGGAGAGGGAAGGTTTGAATTCATGGCTGAGGGGATGGTGCAGGAGGGAGGGGTTCAGGTACTTAAGCAATTGGGGCTCGTACTGGGGAAGGTGTGACCTCTATGAGAAGGATGGTCTACACCTTAATCAGAAGGGGACCAATATCCTGGGGGGTAAATTTGCTAAGGCCATGCAGGGAGGTTTAAACTGATTCGGGGGGGGGGAGGGATCCTGAGTAGTGGGGCTGAAAGTGAGGGATGCATGGATGGGGACTGCAATGCACGGCATTGCAGAGGTGGGGTGGAGCAGGGTTTGAAATGTGTATACTTCAATGCCAGGAGTATTCGCAATAAAGTGGGTGAACTTGCAGCGTGGATCAGTACCTGGGACTTCGATGTTGTGGCTATTTCAGAGACATGGATAGAGCAGGGGCAGGAATGGATGCTGCAGGTCCCGGGGTTCAAATGTTTTAGTCGAAGTAGGGAAGGAGGTAGAAGAGGGGGAGGGGTAGCATTATTGGTCAGAGATTGTATCACAGTGTCAGAGAGGAGGTTTGATGAGGACTTATCTGTTGAGGTAGTATGGGCGGAGATTAGAAATAGGAGAGGAGAGGTCACCCTGTTGGGAGTCTTTTATAGACCTCCTAAAAGTTCTAGAGAGGTTGAGGAAAGGATTGCGGAGTCAATCCTGCTTAGGAGTGAAAGTAATAGGGCAATTGTTATGGGGGATTTTAACTTGACTAATATTGACTGGAATTGTTATAGCTCTAGCTCGTTAGAGGGGTCAGTTTTTGTTCAAAGCGTGCAGGAAGGTTTTTTGACTCAGTATGTAGACAGGCCAACTAGAGGTGAGGCTATATTGGATCTGGTGCTGGGAAATGAGCCAGACCAGGTGCTAGACTTGGAAGTTGGTGTGCATTTTGGTGATAGTGACCACAATTCGGTTACGTTCACCTTAGTGATGGAAAGGGATAGGCATGAACCTCGGGCCAGTGGTTTTAGCTGGGGGAAGGGTAATTATGAGGCTATTAGGAGAGAATTAGGAAACATAGGTTGGACTAGGAGATTACAGGGACTGGGAACGTCCGACATGTGGAGTTTTTTCAAGGAGCAGCTACTGCGAGTCTGTGATAGGTATGTCCCTGTCAGGCAAGGAGGAATTGGTAGGGCTAGGGAACCGTGGTGCACCAAAAAAGTTTCTTTGTTGGTTAAAAAGAAAAAGGAGGCTTATGTTCGGATGAGACGTGAGCACTCGGGTAGTGCACTAGAAAGCTTTAGATTGGCTAAGAGGGAGTTGAAGAGCGAGCTTAGAAGGGCTAAAAGGGGACATGAGAAGACT
Organism: Mustelus asterias; assembly: GCF_964213995.1. Taxonomy (NCBI): domain Eukaryota; kingdom Metazoa; phylum Chordata; class Chondrichthyes; order Carcharhiniformes; family Triakidae; genus Mustelus; species Mustelus asterias. Next base: position 23,545,813 of record NC_135815.1, on the reverse strand, counting down.
TTGGCGGATAGGGTTAAAGAGAATCCTAAGGCGTTCTATAGGTATGTCAAGAACAGAAGGTTGGTTAGGGCAAGTTTAGGGCCAGTTATAGATGGCAGAGGGAAGTTATGTGTGGAACCGGAGGAGATTGGTGAAGCATTGAACCAATATTTCTCTTCGGTGTTCACGCAAGGGGACATGAATATAGCTGAGGAGGACACTGGGTTGCAAGGGAGTAGAATAGACAGTATTACAGTTGATAAGGAGGATGTGCAGGATATTCTGGAGGGTCTGAAAATAGATAAATCCCCTGGTCCGGATGGGATTTATCCAAGGATTCTCTGGGAGGCAAGAGAAGTGATTGCAGAGCCTCTGGCTCTGATCTTCAGGTCGTCGTTGGCCTCTGGTATAGTACCAGAAGATTGGAGGTTAGCGAATGTTGTCCCATTGTTTAAGAAGGGGAACAGAGACTTCCCCGGGAATTATAGACCGGTGAGTCTCACTTCTGTTGTCGGCAAGATGTTGGAAAAAATTATAAGGGATAGGATTTATAGTTATTTGGAGAGTAATGAATTGATAGGTGATAGTCAGCATGGTTTTGTGGCAGGTAGGTCGTGCCTTACTAACCTTATTGAGTTTTTTGAGAAAGTGACCAAGGAGGTGGATGGGGGCAAGGCAGTGGACGTGGTATATATGGATTTTAGTAAGGCGTTTGATAAGGTTCACCATGGTAGGCTTCTGCAGAAAATGCAGATGTATGGGATTGGGGGTGATCTAGGAAATTGGATCAGGAATTGGCTAGCGGATAGGAAACAGAGGGTGGTGGTTGATAGTAAATATTCATCATGGAGTGCGGTTACAAGTGGTGTACCTCAGGGATCTGTTTTGGGGCCACTGCTGTTTGTAATATTTATTAATGATCTGGATGAGGGTATAGTTGGGTGGATTAGCAAATTTGCTGATGACACCAAAGTCGGTGGTGTGGTAGACAGTGAGGAAGGGTGTCGTAGTTTGCAGGAAGACTTAGACAGGTTGCAAAGTTGGGCCGAGAGGTGGCGGATGGAGTTTAATGCGGAGAAGTGTGAGGTAATTCACTTTGGTAGGAATAACAGATGTGTTGAGTATAGGGCTAACGGGAGGACTTTGAATAGTGTGGAGGAGCAGAGGGATCTAGGTGTATGTGTGCATAGATCCCTGAAAGTTGGGAATCAAGTAGATAAGGTTGTTAAGAAGGCATATGGTGTCTTGGCGTTTATTGGTAGGGGGATTGAATTTAGGAGTCGTAGCGTTATGTTGCAACTGTACACAACTCTGGTGCGGCCGCACTTGGAGTACTGTGTGCAGTTCTGGTCCCCACATTACAGGAAGGATGTGGAGGCTTTGGAGAGGGTGCAGAGGAGGTTTACCAGGATGTTGCCTGGTATGGAGGGGAGATCCTATGAGGAGAGGCTGAGGGATTTGGGATTGTTTTCGCTGGAAAGGCGGCGGCTAAGAGGGGATCTTATTGAAACATATAAGATGATTAGAGGTTTAGATAGGGTGGATAGTGATAGCCTTTTTCCTCTGATGGAGAAATCCAGCACGAGGGGGCATGGCTTTAAATTGAGGGGGGGTAGTTATAGAACCGATGTCAGGGGTAGGTTCTTTACCCAGAGGGTGGTGAGGGATTGGAATGCCCTGCCAGCATCAGTAGTAAATGCGCCTAGTTTGGGGGCGTTTAAGAGATCCGTAGATAGGTTCATGGACGAAAAGAAATTGGTTTAGGTTGGAGGGTCACAGTTTTTTTTTTAACTGGTCGGTGCAACATCGTGGGCCGAAGGGCCTGTTCTGCGCTGTAATGTTCTATGTTCTATGTTCTATGAATGAAGGATCCCTCGCCCCGCCCCCACCCAGAAGTAGACACTCATGCTCCCCGCCTTTGTTCCAAATAAACCCAGCCCATTTAGACTTTCCTTGTAGCTAAAGTTCTCCATCCTTAATGACATTCTTGTAACTCTCTTCTGTACCGTCTCAAGTTCTTCCTGTAATGTGATCAGAACTGTACTCTAACTTTGATGCAGTGTTATATAGAATTTAGCATGACCTCCCTGATTATATGCTCCAGACCTCAGTCAATGAAGGATATAGCTAGTTTGCCTTCTCAGCCACCTTCTCTATGTGCCCTGCTATGTTCAGGGATCTGCACACATGTGCTCAAGGTCCCGCTGTTTCTCGCTCAGACATCCAAGGAAGGACCCATGCTCCTGCATGGTAAGATCCCCATTTGCCACTGGGTTGACACCAGCAGTGGTGGGAGGAGGTCTGAAGTGGATATTAATTATCCACTTAAGGGCCTCAATTAGCAGGGGACAGGAAGGCAGTCCATGAGCCTTCCTCCCATTGACTTAAATCTGGGTGGAGGCGGGAAGGTCGGAGGGTGCCTACTTGCCCTCTTTCCACCCAATTAAATGCACCCCCCTCCCGCTCCATGATTCCACTCACATCCTCATTGGTGGGCAATCTTACTTGACTTTAAACAAGACGACCTCTTGACCCTTCCACACTTTTGACCTTGCAATCTTGGCGAAACCATTTCTCTGAAGTCTTGACCGGCCTCACCTGTTTTGAAAAGGCTTTACTTGCTCACAAACAATAAAAACCGATCAGACTTCCCAACAACATAGACTGGGGAGATTCACTGAGGCAGCCGAACAAATCGCCTCTTTGCTGTTTCGGGTAAACAACAGCAAAGTTCAATCATTAGCATCCTGACTACTTAATTCCCCAATCTTTTTCTCTGCTTGTTTGAACACTCTGAGTGTTATGATTTAAAAGCGTGCAAGTCACTTTCACATCCTCTCTGTGGGACAAGGTCAGAACATTCCGAAATATGACCATGTTATTTCAATGTCTTGTACAGCAGCTGCATTCATTCCGGAATGACTGAGGCAGAGTGAGGCACTTGCTGCAGGGATCAGTAGGCACTTGGGCATTTGGAGGCTGGCAATTTTACTTAAATTAACCTTTCTCTTCTTCTGCGAGCTTCTGCAAAGCATCTGCTGCTGCCTGTGGAGAAATTCTCCCTCACTGCTCACTTTACTTTGATGAGACTAATCAATCACACTGATCGCTTTTGTCTCATTATTTATCGAACTTCCCTATAAATTTAATATTCACAGGCAGCTCAGTCCTGCACTGGCTCAGACAATCAACATTCACTTCTACGATTCAGAATGGACTGATGGAATGAGACGCTCCTACATCTGTCCTTTCCAGGGTCCGTGCATAGGATTCATTTGGTTTAGCTTTAATCTACTTTTGAATGGGACACATCGCTCCACACAAAACCATCTCTAATTCATCACTGTGACCAAAAAAACAATGACGTGGAGATGCCGGCGTTGGACTGGGGTAAGCACAGTAAGGAGTCTCACAACACCAGGTTAAAAATCCAACAGGTTTATTTGGTAGCACAAGCCACAAGCTTTCGGGGCACTGCCCCTTCATCGGGTGAGTCACCTAATGAAGGGGCAGTGCTCCAAAAGCTTGTAGCTTGTGCTACCAAATAAACCTGTTGGACTTTAACCTGGTGTTGCAAAAAACAATCTCAGAGAGGCCATGGAGTGTTGTTGTGAGAACTGTAGAAGTATCACACAGATATAACAAAGCACAGAAATAGGCCCTTCGGCCCACCAAGCTTGTGCTGGCACATGACACCTTTCTAAACTAAAGACCTTTTGCCTCTACACGGTTCATATCCCTCTATTCCCTGCCTATTCATGTATCTGTCAAGATGCCTCTCAAACGTTGCTATTGTATCTGCTTCTACCACCTCCTCTGACGGCGCATTCCAGGAAGTTACCACCCTCTATGTAAAAACCAGCCTCTCACATCTCTTTTAAACTTTTCCCCTTTTACCTTAAACCTATGTCCCCTGGTAACTGATATTTCTACCCTGGGGAAAGTCGCTTGACTATCGATTCTATCCATGTCTCTCATAATTGTGCAAAGCATTGTTTTTCTCAGGTTAAGCAAAGAAGTGTGTGTATAAAGAAGTGTAAGAGTTGAATTAGTGAAACTGCCAACAGAGAGACATCAGGAATTCCGACACGCACGGTGAAAAATTGGCCTCGTTATGTCCAATATAATGGAAATGTTACTTACGAAAGTTTGGAGAAAGTTCCTTTTACATTTACAAGTTTCACTTAAAATCCTAACCAAATTCTAGCAACTGCTTACGGTGAGTGTAAAGAGTGCAGAACAAGAAATCACAATGTCACAAGTTTCTTTATTCCTATTTCACTGCCAAGATATGAAAATTATGAGAATATGTTGTTATTTTTACAAACCTGAGAATGATAAGAACTATAAGAACAAGCCAAAACAATTACAGCTTATTCCTTGCTCAAGAGAAATCTTAACTTGAAATCTCTACATGCTGGTGGACACAATAATAAACTAATTCAGACATGAAAGACTGATCTACATGGCTACTAAGGTTTGTTTCCCTGTGTGAGTTCATTAATGTTGATAAGAGATTACAATTCAATTGCTGCGGAGGCAAGATCAGAAAGCACCTGCAAGTCAGTACATTCCCCGTTTCCCGATATTTAATTCCAGCATCAAAATGAGAAGCTCGGACCACTGACCATATCGCTGAAGCTGCCATGTTCATGAAGTACAAATAAGACCAAATGTACAAATTCATAGAATGCAGGTGAATGTAAAAATACTGCACACTTAAGAAGAAAATATGTGCAACAACGCATCCTAATGGAATGAGACGCTCACACTTCTGTCCTTTCCAAGGTCCGTGTGTAAGATTTGTTTGGTTAGCTTGAATCTACTTTTGAATCGCTCCACATCAAACCACTTCTAATTCACCAATGCTGAGCAGTGTTACAAGATTGACCGAAGAAGTCAAAAGAGGCCTCATACTCTTATTGATTCAACGCTTTACATAGAGGAGTTCTAGTGGCATAGAGGTGGCATCCCTGCCTCTGGACCAGAAGCTCTGGGTTCAAATCTGATTAGTAAGAAGTCTCACAACACCAGATTAAAGTCCAACGGGTTTATTTGGTAGCACAAGCTTTCGGAGTGTCGCTCCTTCTTCAGGTGAGTGAGTAAATCTGATGTCAGGACTTGTTGGCCTTGGAAAAGGCATTCATAACGCAGCTCGATGGGCTAATAAACAGCCCAGGAATCATTTCACCACTTCTCCACTATTCCCCAAAGGAAAAAGAAAGTGTGTGAAGATAAAACAAAATGCTCCACATGTCCAGGCAATACCAGCAAATAATAAGACAGCAGAATGGTGAACTACACTTGAGTATGAGGCAGGGAATTCTATGACCATTATTATAATTCAAATTGATAGCATGACAGACTCCTTCCTGATGTATGGTTGCAAAGGCAGGGCTCTGCAGATATTCGCCAGGTATATGTGCCTATGTCTAACAATGGGGCCGTGGGCCCAGATCAAGAGTGTGTCAAACATACAAGTGCGTTTGTACCCTCTACCCTTAGCTTAGTTCACTAAATCCTCCACTGCCATTGAAAGAATCAGCACGGTGCCTATGTGGAGCAAGGTAATTAATCCAAAGGACCCAGCTATCATCGACACAGTGCCGCGGAGAACAAACTTTGTAAACATGACCTTGCAATGCAAAAATGGCACAAGAAGCACTGTTCAGAAACTCATGCAGAAGGCTTAGCATGAGAAGTTCAAAGTATTGCTACATTCAGTGGTGAGGATGTAATGACTGGGCATTCAGCCATAAATGAATCGAAGTTCAGAAGGATTGAGATGGTGCAGAGGAGATTTACAAGGATGTTGCCTGGATTGAGTGGCATGCCTTATGAGGATAGGCTGAGGGAGCTCGGTCTTTTCTCCTTGGAGAGACGTAGGATGAGAGGAGACCTAATAGAGGTATATAAGATGTTGAGAGGCATAGATCGGGTGGACTCTCAGAGGCTTTTTCCCAGGGTAGAAATGGCTGCTACGAGAGGACACAGGTTTAAGGTGCTGGGGGGTAGGTACAGGGGAAATGTTAGGGGGAAGTTTTTCACACAGAGGGTGGTGGGCACGTGGAATCGGCTGCCATCAGTGGTGGTGGAGGCAAACTCAATAGGGTCTTTTAAGAGACTCCTGGATGAGTACATGGGACTTAATAGGACGGAGGGTTATAGGTAGGCCTAAAAGGTAGGGATATGTTCGGCACAACTTGTGGGGCTGAAGGGCCTGTTTTGTGCTGTAGTTTTTCTATGTTTCTAAGGTCAGAGCTGAAAAATCAGAGGTACCTGTTTTATGTGGGCGAAAGCTGTTCTCGTTCTTGGAGAAGAGAAGAGAATCCCTACAGTACAGAAGGAGGCCATTTGGCTCATCAAGCCTGCACCAACAACAATCCCACCCTATCCCTGTAACCCCACATATTTACCCTGCTAATCCCCCCAAAACTAGGGTCAATTCATCATGCCCAATTCACTTAACCTGCACATCTTTGGAGTGTGGGAGGAAACCCACGTAGACACGGGGAGAACGTGCAAACTCCACATAGACAGTGACCCAAGCCGGGAACTGAACCCAGGTCCCTGGCGCTGTGAGGCAGCAGTGCTAACCACTGTGCCCTAGCATTAAAAACTAATAACATGAGACCAATTAGCTTGTAATTGACATGTAATTGGATGCCTAATTAAGCACCTCAAGTTCAGTGCTCACTCTGACTTGTAAACACTCAACTACTTTTGAATGGGCTCTCATGTTGCAGAATGTGCACACTGGAAATGGGTTAATATTTTAACTTCACTGAAGAACACATCAACAGTTCAAACTTGCCAAATATTTTCAGCGTTTTCTATATTCATTTCACATTTCCAACATGCATGGTGAGATTCTCTAGCCGCGCTCGTCCCAAAACTGGAGAATCATCCCCCGAGATCAGCGGACCTTTGCGTGGTCTCCCCACCCCACGATTCCCATGGCGGGCGGGACGGGAGAATTCCCCCCGTGACGTACTTTGTTTTGTCATTAATTCAGAAATGCATTTTCAATCTTTTAATGCAAAGGTTGGGAAATCTTGCAGAACTGTGCCTGCCTTTTAAATATTTAAACCCAGGCAGGTAGTGTTCTAAAGTATGCAAAGTTCGATTTGTTGTTTAAAAGATGTAAGCATGACATCACTCGAAGGGAAATATGTCATGTGATCCAGTCTTAGTTTCATTTTTTTCTTTGAGCAAAGCACATACACAGCTCTGATGTCTGCGGCTGTGTTTGCTGCCAGGTGTCCCTGGAAAGGTAGCACGGGGTGGCCACCAGCACTAGAATCCCTACAGTACAGAAGGAGGCCATCTGGCCCATCGAGCTTGCACCGACAGCAATCCCACCCAAGCCGTATCCCCATAACCCCCATTTTTACCCTGCTAGTCCCCCTGACACTAAGAGACAATTTAACATGGCCAATCAAGCTAACCTGCACATCTTTGAAGTGTGGTAGGAAACCAGAGCACCTGGAGGAAACCCACACAAACATGGGAAGAATGTGCAAACTCCACACAGACAGTGACCCAAGCTGGGAATCGAACCCAGGTCCCTGGCAGTGTGAGGCAGCAGTGCTAACCACTGTGCCACCATGCCGCCTTTGAGGCCTTCCTTGCCTGGTTAGACCCCAGGGATAGGGCTGTACTATCGAACCCTTCAATCATATTTCTGTTTTGAGTTTTCTTCGAAGCTCTGTTTAATTTGATGCAGTATCCCTTTATAGAATCATAGAAACCCTACAGTGCAGAAAGAGGCCATTTGGCCCATCGAGTCTGCACCGACCACAATCCCACCCAGGCTCTATCCCCATACATTTCCCTGCTAATCCCTCTAACCTACGCATCTCAGGGGCAATTATAGCATGGCCAATCAACCTAACCCGCACATCTTTGGACTGTGGGAGGAAACAGGAGCACCCGGAGGAAACCCACACAGACACGAGGAGAATGTGCAAACTCCACACAGACAATGACCCAAGACGGGAATCGAACCCAGGTCCCTGGAGCTGTGAAGCAGCAGTGCTAACCACTGTGCTACCGTGCCACCCTTTTAAGAAACTGCATTTTAATTAATCCCAGTTTGTTGATTTGTTTAACAAAAGAAATACAGCCTTCAGATTTTATATTTGCGTATAACTGTTCTCATGGGCCTAGTCTTAATAAATGAACCCGCAGCAGGTTTCTCCAATCCCTTATGAACGAACAGTGCCTCATGTCTTGTACAGTAAATCAGCTCAAGATTTTACATCATTGTAATAATACATGGTGATCAGTGCTGATAATTCATGTGGCAGCAAGATTAATTACAGGCACGGCATGGTGAACAGCCCCTAGTTTGTGCTACATGGCATGAGAGGAATCTCAATGTTTTGGTCAGACTGCAACGTAGTCACATCATCAGAATGTGTTGAGAACACAGTGTGGAGACTAAGGAAAGGCTTTGGAGACACAGCACCGAGCTAGTGCTCAAATAAAGAGCTGGTAAGCAGATGGATCCCTCCAGGGTGAGATTGCAGTCTGTAGCTTACCAGTTCCAAGAGTGGGACAGCATGTCAAGAGGACCAGCGCCGGGTTAGTGCAGACAGAAAAGGCGAGGGGCCGGGAGGTGGGCCAGATCGATAGTGAGCAGTCAAACAAAAAAACTGTGTTAAAAAGGAGTTACCAACTAATAAATTGAATAAAAAGCAAAGATGCCATATTTCATCGTGCGTTCCCATAACAACTGGTTCTTCGTGGGTGGAGCTTCAGGAAAACGTGTGAAAGCAGCTACAGCGACTCTCATCCCAGGTACTAGAGGAGAAGGAAGGTTAACGGGTTACTGCCAGAATGTCCACAATATTCCATAGTTTGAATTGTGATGCAGCTGGCCTGATATCCAAAGGCAAAGGGCGGAATTTTCCCATCCCACTCGTCACGGGAATCGTCGCGGGGGGATGTGGGGGGGGGGGCAAAGGTCCGCTAATCTCGGGCAGGAATTCCCGGCTTGGGGTGAGCGCGGCTGGAAAATCCCGTCCAAAATGTTTAGACAGAACTATGACTTCTTGATTCAGGTGTGTCTGAACCAGACAAACAAGGCATAAAAATTCACCTAGCGATTGAGAATGAAGGTCTATACAGGATGAACATGCCAGGATTAACAGAAGAAGAGTGAAAGGATCCCCAAAAGATATGAATCACATTGGAAGATTCGTTCAGAATTAAGGAAAACCTCCATATTTATCGACTAGAGTTCATTTCATTTCGACAGCAGCCTACAGAATTCATAGACCATGTTGTTAGCAGATGCAGAGACACTGCGATTTTTCAAATGCAGAGCTAGGAAACTAAATTGTAGAGATGGTGATCGCATCCATTCCTGTGGAAACCCAAAAAGTATATCTTAGCATCAAAGAGCTACTCAAGGCTGGACGCAAATACAAAACGATCCTCACAGGTTAACAAAGCTTACAGGTCTTAAGTACAACCCCAATTGTTGATACACTCAGTAAAGCACCCAAACCCAGCAGGACATGTGGAAGATGTGGACATCTACATACACCAAGAAAATGTCCAGCTTTTCATCAATTGTGCAAGGTATGTGGCAAAAATGGCCATAGGCAGCGGCAGTGTACTCGGACGAAGGCTGCTGCAGCTACAAATCCACTGATCCAAACAGATCATACACTGTGGGTACCTTCAAGCAGTCAGGATGACCATCCAGTATCCAGTCAGAAACATACACAAGGTGATTGATAAACCAGAAAATGACGATGATGTGCAAGGCGAGACGAAGGGCAGCGAACACGTTTTATACCTTCACTCTCATCTAGAACATACATGCCATCACACCATCTGCAGGTATTTCCCAGATAAACATATGAATTGCAGGGGACAAATACTGAGTTCAGAGCTGATGTGAGCAAAACCACCCAAGTCATCACGGCACCTACACATTCGTTAACCTCCTCAGAAACTCCTCTTCCTCAAGTCAATTATGCATTAAAATCTCCTCTGCTTTGTAGGGTACAACACCAGGCTCTCAGCAGCCAAGAATAATGGAGCAAATTTTAGGCAGGTTACAGGAAAATCATTTTTTAAAATTTTGAACCCTGTAAGAAGTCTGCAGAAATTGGCATTTCCCAGATTAAACTGTCTTGACAGGTTATTTCTGTGCCTGACGAGGTCCTGGTACATCTGTGTGGCTTATTTTTAAATGTTCAAATATCTCCTTTAACATAAAGTTAATCCCAAGACAATTCAACAATGGAAATAGGTCAATGAACCACAAAGGGAGAAGTTAGGAGAAAGCCAAAAAATACTGGTGAAAAGATGGGTTTGGACAAGATGTTTAAAATAATAGGGAAACGGAAAAGCGTCTTTAGGGAGAAAGGGTCCAGAGAACAGGATGAAGACAGACAAATGGACGAAAAAAAGAAATCAGATGCCATAAAGTTTATACAAGATTGTAAGATGTGTCAAAGATATGATGACGTAATGTCTTGGAGTCATTTGAGGTCAAAGAGCTCAAATAGTAAGTCTTGACGAGCTGGGAGCCGGTGCAGGTCAGTCATGGGCAAATATAACTTAGTACAAGTTAGGATAAAGCCAGCTGCAATATAGATAAGTTGGAGTTAGTAGAGAATGGAGAATTAAAGGTCAGAAAAGAAGGTGCTGAAAGGCACTCATAACAAAAGCATGGATAAGGTTTCGGCAACATTGAGATAAGGACAGAAGTGAGCAACATTGCTGAAGTGGGAACAGTTACTGAGGGCAATGGATAGGAAGTGGGACCTGAGGTTGACACCGATTTTTGCATGGTCAGGTTCAGCCTGAACTCATGACCAGTCTGGGGGTTGAAATTAGTGAGAATAAATTGAAATTGCGTTGAAGGAAATTGAGACTCATCCATCAGAAAGCCAGAACATGGTGCTATCGGTAGATTTTCCAGATGGAGCACGTTCAAAACAAAAATGCAGTGAATGTAAAATAAAAGGGAAAGGAGTAAAAATCCAACCATCACCCAGCTGGAAGGCTGTCTCCTGGGGAGGGGGTAGAGTGTGTCCCGCCTCTGCTCTTCTCCATCCAGCATCCTGGTGAGGGCCCTTCCGAAAATCATTGCAGTCGTTGTGGAACAAGTGCTGAGGAGCTGTTTAGATGGAGCTCCCCAGTGCTTGCAGCAGTTAAGTTATTGTGGAGCGGCGTGATTCTCATGGACATAAAAATTATCGCTAATGAGGCGTAAGAAAAGGTCCAAAAACATGCCAGCGCTGTCGGCAGTAATCACTCCATTTTCCCCACCGGAACCAACTCTGCCATTTTTTGGGTAAGATTTTGCCCAATATAACAAGGAAGCATTAGCCTCAAACAGAGTTCAACTTTCACAGAGATTCTCTCACTCATTGCCATGATTTTGATGGAAGGACCATGGAAAATTGGTGGGGGTGGGGGTGGGGGGGGGGTGGGGGGGGGGGGGGTGGGTAGTGCAAACCTGTGCAAAAATTCAATCCCCCCCCCCAATCCTATTAAACTTGATCTTGGAATGACCAAAATGGAAGCTTTCCATTACCCAACATTAATATCACCCACTGATGAGCATAAAATTTACAGGGCTCAGGTCAATGTTGCCCACCTCTGCTCCTTTTGCCCACCTCATGCTTTCCTTTTAGATGACAGATTCTTCCTGATGTCCCAAAAATGTTTCCCATTTGAGAAGGAACAGTCAATAATTACAAGTGGGAGCGGCACACATCAACTGCAACCCAGCACAACTCACTGCACTTCAAAATGGACATACGTGTGCTGAGTTTACAATAGGCATTAAAGAGGTACTGCCATTCTGTTGGAGAACACCCAGGTTATTCTAGTTGCTGCAACAACTAAGATCACCGATGAATTAACCAACAAGTTTCCCTCCTACTGGTGAAACCGCATAAAACTATCGATGAGAAAGTTTCTGTCAGGTGTGCTCAAAACTAAAAAGAAATACACTGTAAAGATGTTGCTTTCTGAAATATTGTGCACTGTGAATGATATATCAGTGCATGTTTCAAAGCAGTTCACACATGGCGTCACTTTGAGTTCAGTTAGAATCATAGAATTCCTACAGTGACGAGACCATTCGGCCCATCAAGCCTGCACCAACTCTCTGACAGAGTATCTTGCCCAGACCCTCTCCTCCACTCTATCCCTGTAACCCCACACATTTATTATGGCTAATCCATGTAACCTACACATCTTTGGACACTAAGGGCCAATTTAGCATGGCCCATCCACCTAACCTACACATCTTTGGACTTTGGGAGGAAACAGGGGCACCCGGAGACACTGGGAAAATGTGCAAACTCCACACAGACAGTCACCCGAGGCTGGAATTGAACCCGGGTCCCTGGCGCTGTGAAGCAGCAGGGCTAACCACTGTGCCACGGTGCTACCCGTTATCGTCGTTGTGGGTCTTAAATGAGGTTGCCCTTGGTCAGGATTGACAGAAACTGCTGGAGGCAAGGGTGTTGGTAAACCTTACCTTTTATTGAATATTCTACTATGAACAGTACAGGTTTAGCATGAGGTTTCATATAGAATTATCCTTCAGCGTACTCTGTTGCCTTGGAATCTTACATCACTAATGATGTAGACTGTCTATTTGCATATTTAACATGACCCTTTACACATTTCTCCCCAAATCTCTGACCCTATCAAATACATTCTTTACATGCTCGAGAAGGTGGTGGGCCACCTTCTTGAACTGCAGTGAAGGTACTCCCACAATGCTGTTAGGTAGGGAGTTCCAAGATTTTGACCCAGCGACAATGAAGGAATGACGATATATTTCCACACCAGAATAATGTATGCTCAGAGTGAGAATTTCGAGGTGGTGGTGTCCATGTGCCCTGGATGCTCTTGTTTTTCAAAGTGGTAGAGGTCTCAAGTTTGGAGGGTGCTGTCGACGGAGGCTTGGTGAATTGCTGCAGCGTATATGGTACACACTGCTGCCACTGTGCGCTGGTGGTGAAAGGATTAAATATTTAAGGTGGCAGATGAAGCAGGCTGCTTTATCCTGGATGGTGTTGAGCTTCTTGACAGATGTTGGTGCTGCACTCATCCAGGCAAGTGGAGAGTATTTCATCACATTCCTGGTTTTTCCCTTGTAGATGGTGGAAAGACTTTGGGAAGTCAGGAGATGAGTCACTCATTGAAGAAGACCCAGCTTCTGACCTGCTCTTGTAACCACAGTATTTATATCACTCGACCATTTCCATTTCATCCCCAATCGAATGTCAAGGGAATGTAGTTAGACTTTCTGCTCCTGGAAATGGTCATGTCTAGTATTTGTGTGGTGCAAATTTTATTGACCATTTATCAGTCCAACTTAAATGTTATTCAGGTTTCAGGCTCCATTATGAGCAGTTATGAATGGTACTAAACACTGTGGAAGCATTAACGAACATCTCCACTCTGCGTGCGTGATGGAGGAAAGTTAATCGATGAAACTGCTGAAGGTGGTTAGGCCTAGGGTACCATCCCGAGGAAATCATGCACCAATGTACTGCGCTGAGATGATTGACCTCCCACAACTACAACCATCTTCCTTTGTGCTAGGTGTGACTCCAGCCAGTGGAGAGTTCCTCCTTCCCCTCACACCATCACTATCACTAATTCGCAATGATTCTAGGGCTCCTTGATGTCACACTTGGTCAAATGCTAGATTGGTGTCAAGGGATGTTCCTCGAACCTCACCTCTGGAAGTCCGCTCTTCTTTCCATGGGCTGGATATTATGTCTCTTTGCAGGTGTGTTTGTGGCAAGCCCACCGCCTTCACATCCATCCCAGAGCTGTCCTCCATAGTATGATGAGTGGGCAGCCCGCCTGCCACAGCCCACCTGCCATTTTAAAATAATTAATTACGGTTTAAATGAGCTTGTTACCAAGCTAGTTGACTAGGATAATGTGCTGCCCACGCCATAATACAGTTGGTGTGGGCAGGCCATTTTTTCAGCAAACTGTTTAGAAGGAAAGAAGGAAGTGTGGTACATCCTTTGAGGGGGGGGGGGGGGGGGGGGGCGGTGGTGGAGGGTTGCCCTGTGAACATTGGGGTCGGCTGCCCAAGATGAGAGCCCTCCCCACCTGACCTCCAAATCCACCCCTCATCCTCCTTGCCCCTGATCCCTAAGCGCCCCGATCCTTCCCCGTCCAAACTCCCAGACATACTCTATCCGGTGGCCATGTGCTCTTCATTCTCACGTCTGCTTGCCGTCCCAGCAGTGTTCACTACTGATTTCTGGGACTGCTAGAGCTGCCAGCCAATCATAAACCCTTTCTCCCCCCTCATAAAATTCATCCCCAAGCTTGGACCAAGACTGCAATGAGATCTGGCCCTGGTGGAACCCAAATTAAGCAGCAGCAAGCAGGATATTGGTGAGTATTTGCTAGTTGATTAAACTATTGAAACATCTTCCATTATTTTGCTGATAACTGAGATAACAACTAATGGGGCAACACTGCTTGGATAGCATTTGTCTGGCATTTTGTGCCCAGGATATACCAGGGTAATCTTTTTCACTTTGGCGAGTAAATACCAGTGTTCCTGCTGTCAGGCTTGGCAAGAGGTGCAGTTAGTCCTGGTACACAAGTCTTCAGTATTACAGCCCCGGATTTTATCGGAGCTCATAGCCTTTGCTGTACTCAGTGCACTCAGCCATTTCTTGATATGGTAGGAATGACTCAAAGTTACTGCCTTCTGTTGGGGTGAAAACCTCAGAAGGAGGATGAGACAGATCAATACTTGGCATCTTTGGTTGAAGATGGTTGCAAACACTTCAGCCTTGTCCTTTCCATGCACTTGCTGGGTGCCACATTAATCAGCAATCGGCATTTTCTTGTTGGTGTTTGACCTGGTTCCACCATTTCATGTGGTCTGGGGTCAATGTTGACAACACCTCGACCTCCCACTGTGCCGGCTCCACTTCTGGTGGATCTGTCCTGCTGATAGGACAAGACCTACCCAGGGATGGTGATAGTATAGTCTGGGATGTAGGTTCAAAGATATCATTCTGTGAGTATCACCATGTCAGGTTGTTGTGAGGCTCATCGGTTCTCCTAATTTTGGCCCAAGTCCCCAGGTAGTAGTCAGGGGGACTTTGGAGATTGGCTGGGCTGAGTGCGCTTCAGACCCGTCTAAATTGGTTCTGAGGTCAATACCAGGTGGTCTGAACAAAGAAAAGTACAGCACAGGAACAGACCCTTCGGCCCTCCAAGCCTGCGCCGATCATGATGCCTGTCTAAATTAATACGGAGTCCGTATCCTTCCATTCTCATCCTATTCATATATTTATCTAGTTGCCCCTTAAATGCCGCTATTGTACCTGCTCCCACCACTTCCCTGTGCAGTGCGTTCCAGACATTCACCACCCTCTGTCTGTTTGGTTTTATTCCTATAGTAGCTTCTTGTAGAGGTTTTGATACAACCGAGTGGCTTGTTAGACCACTTCACAGGGCAATTAAGAATCAACCACATTGCTGTGAGCCTTGAGTTACATTTCAGATAAATATAGGCAAATTTCCTTTCATAAAGAGGCATTAATGAACCAGTCAGCAATCCGATAATTTCACGGTTACCATTACTAGCTTTTTATTCCAGATTTATTTTGTTAACTGAATTTGAATTCCTCAGCTGTTATGATGGTATTTGGACTTGATTTCAGGTCATTTTTCGCAGTATTTGAATTACTAGTCCAGCTACTGTGTGCTGCTGTACCCATTTTGGATGCCAATATGTAGCATATTAACAGGGCAAGTTCCTTTTTTCAGATTATATATCTAAGTTTACTTATTAGTGTCATTAGTATGCTTACATTTACACTGCAATGAAGTTACTGTGAAAATCCCCGAGTTGCCACACTCCGGAGCCTGTTCGGGTACACTGAGGGAGAATTTGGTATGGTCATTACAGCTAACCAGCACGTCTTTCAGACTGTGGGAGGAAACCCACGGGGAGAATGTGATAACTCCACACAGCGAGTGACCCAAGCCGGGAATCGAACCCGGGTCCCTGGCGCTGTGAGGCAGTTGTGTTAACCACTGTGCCACTGTGCTTGAGTCCACCTCTTCAATATAGTGGCTTTCCTGTTGCACAGAACTGATTTAGGGAAATGAGATGATGCCTTAAATAATGCACCAAAACTAAGAGAGGAGAAAATCTGAAACCCCAGATAAACCTCTAAACCTTATCTGAATTTATGTGAAACTAGGTACCAAATTCTGCATGCCTATCTATAACACAAGAAAGCGCGAAACAAGAAAGGCCATTTGTCTCGTCAAATCTGCTTACACAAAAATGTACACTTTTAACCAATTATACACCCTCTTCTACAAATCTTAATCCACAGAAAGAAAATCCTGTATCAACAATTTTTGATACCCAAAGCACTCAGTCAAACTCATCATCAGGGATAAAAGCAAATTACTGTGAATGTTGGAATCTGAAACAAAAACAGAAAATGCTGAAAAATCTCAGCGGGTCCAACAGCATCTGAGGAGAGAGAACAGTGTTGATGTTTTGAGTCTGGATGACTTCCGGGGTGATGGGTTATTCTTTTCACCCCTGTGTTGCCACATGGACAAGTCACTACGACCTGGTTTTCCCCTGAATAGGTGACCTTAAATGACTTCAGCAGAGTGAGATTAATAAAATGGGCATAGAATCGTAGAATCATAGGATCCCCACAGTGTCGAAGGAGGCCATTCACCCCATTGAGACTGCACCGACAACCATCCCACTCAGGTTCTATCCCCGTAACCCCACGTATTACCTCTGCCAATCCCTTGACACAAAGGGTCAATTTAGCATGGCCAATCCACCTTACCTGTACATCTTTGGCAGATAGAATGAAATGAAATTGAACCTGGGAGAAATATTAGGTTATACATTTCTGGGAGGAAGAATTAGAAATATATAGGTGGATGTTCGAAGATCGGATGCATAAATTTTAAGAAGCAAAAGGACAAATTGATGAAATTGAAAGAACTATCATAGGATTTAGGTTTTATATCAGAGAGTATGCAGTACAAAACCAATGAGGAAATGTCAAATCTTGTACATGATGTGGAGATGCCGGCGTTGGACTGGGGTGGGCACAGTAAGAAGTCTCACAACACCAGGTTAAAGTCCAACAGGTTTATTTGGTGTCACGAGCTTTCGGGAGACAGTGCAAATCTTGTGCAGATTCAATCAGCATGCTGCAGTTAAAATATTGGGGGTACATGTTGGCCAGAAGAACCTGCTCTGCTGACAGTACATCAGAAAAGTCAGATAGTGCATTGGAGGCGATTGATGGTTAAGAGGAGAGTGATATGGGATGTTTAAAATCATGAGAGTTTTTGCTAAAGTTAACACAGAAAAATCATTTTGACTGACTGAGGGCTCTATGTCAAGGGGCATAAATTGATTGTTTTTTAAGTATTGGATAACTGAGTTCCAATGAGAAAAAAAAGGACTTGGACCTTTAAGGAGCAGAATCTTTAGCTGTCAGCAGAGCTTCACGATATTTGATGATAACGGTAGTTTGACATTAAAATAACAATCTACGGGATTTTCTGCTGTTCCAAAAAAAAATCTTATTTTAGTCATAGTTAGCAAAAAAAGTTATAAAAGTTTATTCTGTACCTAGATTCTGTAGTTCCACTTTTTCAGCGATTTGACCAGAATTGAAAGGCAAGCACTGACAAATATTACTGGTGAATTGATTAGATAAGCAAAGATTATCTGGGGACAAAGAAAAACGATAAGCAGGAGACAAAGCAGTCCTGAGGGTCTTTGGAAGGGTGGATCCAGATTCACTACCAGGACGTTGTTTTGACCTGTGACTGTGATAATAGTCTCCCTGCAAAAGGCTACCCAAGTCTTGACTCGAACTAAGGAGATAAACGGACAATATGTAATAATTCAGACTGATCACAGAAATATATGATTACACGTTAACAGTTTCCGTCAGAAAGTTGCGCGAATGAGTGCAGACTTTGATGTGCGACATTCAATTATTAATCTTTGCAGTTTGCAAATAATTCACAAGTTCTAATTAAAACCACGCAACCTCCAGTGAAAACAGAATGCAAAAAAAAAAATTTCACAACAGCCTGGGACTGAGCTGAAAATACAAGTCCCGCGCGTATTATTGAGAAGAAAATGAGAAATGACAAACAGAAAAGGGAGAGATACTCACAGACTGAAGTGGGTGCGTGAAATTGCGAGGGGGACGCGGGCAGCTGTTTCCTTGGTGCATCTGACAAACTGCATGGAGCACTGGCAGATTGTGGGGCAGTGATAAGTTTGCATACAGGAGTGACACACTATATTCCAACTTATCCAGAAAACCAGATGAACCACTGAAGACATTCTTCTTTCTTTTGGGGGGGGGGGGGGGGTGGAGAAGCTGGATTTTTTATTCTGCTGCTTCTCACTCGCCTCTGGCCAGCTCCCAGTGTCTTTTCTTTAATCAGAGACGATAACTGTGCTGCCGCTTGCTGTGCACACTCCAATGCTGTATCCCGTGTGCCGCGGAAACGCGCACAGAGGCTGCGGAGCGCGCCCACGCTGGACAGGGGGAAAGCAATGTCTTTTCACTGCTCGAGTCTTCTTCCATACCTAATGGATTGACACGTTTCTATTTATCAATCATTACCCAAATTTTATTATGGTTCAATAAAGGTCAGCCTCTCTGTCCAGAGACAGAACTGAACAATGACCACTTACAGTCCCATTGATGTGGAGATGCAGGTGATGGACTGGGGTGGGCACAGTAAGAAGTCTCACAACACCAGGTTAAAGTCCAACAGGTTTATTTGGTATCATGAGCTTTCGGAGCGCTGCTCCTTCACCTGATGAAGTGACAGCGCTCCAAAAGCTAGGGATACAAAATAAACTTGTTGGACTTTAACCTGGTGTTGTGAGACTTCTTACTGTGCCCACTTATAGTCCAGTCCATTCATTTAGAATCATAGAATCCCTACAGTGCAGAAAGAGGCCATTCGGCCCAGCGAGTCTGCACCAACTCTCTGATAGAGCATCTTATCTAAGCCCTATCCCCCACCCTATCCCCATAACCCCACACATTTCCCATGGCTAATCCCATCTAACCTACACATTTTGGGAGACTAAGGTGCAGTTTAACATGGCCAATCCACCTAATCCATGCATCTTTTGAGTGTAGGAGGAAACTGGAGCACCCGGAGGAAACCCACGCAGACAGGGGGAGAATGTGCAGACTCCACACAGACAGTCGCCCAAGGCCAGAATTGAACCCGGTTCCCTGGCACTGTGAGGCAGCAGTTCTAATCACTGTGCCACCGTGCCACCCATTCATTGAATCATTCGACTTATGAGCAAAGTTATGGAATAAAATAGACAGTGGCAACATGGGTAGGGAATTGGCAAAGCGACAGGAAACACAGAGTAGTGGTTAATGAATATTCTTGGTGCTGAAGGAAGGAGTTCCCCAGTGGTCAGTTTTGGAACCCATGGTTTTGTGGCTGTGGTAGTGGTGGCGCAGTGGTATTGTCACTGGGCTAGTGACCCAGAGTAATACTCTAGCGACCTCAGTTCAAATCCCACCATGGCAGATAGTGGGAATCAAAAGAGAAAATGCTGGAAAATCTCAACAGGTGGATGCAGCAGCAGCTGTGACAAAGGGTCATCTGGACTCAAAACGTCAGCTCTTTTCTCTCCTTACAGATACTGCCAGACCTGCTGAGATTTTCCAGCATTTTCTCTTTTTGGTTTCAGATTCCAGCATCCGCAGTAATTTGCTTTTATCTGGAATTAAAAGGCTAATTTTGACCACTAAAGTAAACCATTTTCAAAAAGAACTCCACCTGGTTCACTCCACTCAAGGACAACAATTAGGGGTGGGTAACAAATGTTGGCCTAGCCAGCCAGCAATGCCCACATCCCATAAAAGAATAAAATGTATATTAATGAACTAGACCTTGGTGTATGTAGTATAAGGGTTTGGCACATATAGGGTTAATGTGGGACTGAGTACGGTACTACCCACATCTAGGGTTAGTCCAGTGTTGGTGTTGTTAAACTTCTTACCGTGTTTACCCCAGTCCAACGCCGGCATCTCCACATCAGTCCAGTGTTGGACAGAGCTGTATGTAGCAAGGAGACTGATCCTAGCTTGTACCCTTTACGTATATTTGTAAATAGTTGTAAAAATCAACAAAGACTTATAGTTAAACTATGAATGACTATGATGACTTCCGTAACTGTAACTTCTCCGAACTGTAACCGGAACCCGCAACATGGTAGGAGTTTGTAGACAAACTCAAAACCTCATAGAAAATGCTGAAATTAAATGCAGGAAGACTGAGAAAAAATTCAGCAAAGCAGTCTGACCTGAAAAGAAGCTCCAGTAGCAGAGGTGCAGAGGCAAATTTGCCAGGAAATAGCTTCAAAGTAAGGCTCGGAAACTAGAGGCAGAAATCTAACATTCTTTACAGAAGACGTCCTTGCAGAAGATTCCATTGAAGCTGCTTTCAAAGTCCAAATCCCAAAGACTTTTCAGTGGTGAGCTAAATCTTTTAAAACTCCAGCAAGTCTGAAGCAATCTATGCATACCTCACTAACTCTTCAAAAAACCCATCACTAAAAGCAAAGCTCTGAGTCAGCAACTGAACACCTGGCATCCAAGCTTGCTCTGAAACAAAAAATATATAATTAATTAAATAATCCAGGAGAACCATAGATTAGAATCATAGAATCCTACAGCGCAGAAGGAGGCCACTCGACCCATCGAGTCTGCACCTACTGCAATCCCACCCAGGCCCTATCCCCATGACCCCATGCATTTACCCTGGCTAGTCCCCCTGACACTAAGGGGCAATTTAGCATGGCCAATCCACCTAACCCGCACATCTTTGGACTGTAGGAGGAAACCCATGCAGACATGGGGAGAATGTGCAAACTCCGCACATAGTCACCCAAGCCGGGAATCAAACCCGGGTCCCTGGTGCTGTGAGGCAGCAGTGCTAACCAATGTACCACTTCTAAACTAAGCTAAAAGCAAAAGCCAAGATTTGTCAAAATTAATAACTTTAAAATAAAATGCTGAGCAAGGGAACTCTGCAGGCAGATCCAGACAGCCATTGTTGACAATCTGTTTCAAGGTGAGTGTGACCATCATTGTAATGGAGCCTGCCAAAACCAAGAATTCTCCTTGTCTCCAAGTGAATGGTGACGCCATCTTGAAATTCAGAAAGCTCTTAAAGCAGAACGTACTCTTTCAAACATTTAACCTTGGATCAGATTTCCACACTTCCAGATCAATCTGGACTAATCTAAAGCCCAGATCAACCACATAATTTGATTTGATTCATTATTGTCACATGTACCGAGATACAGTGATATTGTTTCGCGCGCTATCTATACAAATCATACCACACATAGTTTGCAAAGAGTCGCCACAATCCGGGACTTTGCATGAAAAGATTCCTAAGATAAAGCATCGCTTCAGGTTCAGACAAAATGTCAGAAGCAGAGCAGGTTAACACACTGCTTTACTCGGTAGGCCTGATAGTGAAGGATATTATTGCAAGACAGGGAATCATTGAATCATCTGCTGAATTTGAAGTACTAAAATCATTTGATGGTTATTTTAACCTCAGGAGCAATAAAATACTCGAAAGAGCTTCATTTGACAAGCAAGTGCGGCAGCCAGAAGAACCTGAAATAAAAACAGAAAGTGCTGGAAAAACCCAGCAGGTCTGGCAGCATCTGTAGAGAGAAAACAGAGTAACGTTAACTCTGTTTTTCTCCCCACAGATGCTGCCAGACCTGCTGAGTTTTTTTCCAGCATTTTCTGTTTTTATTTCAGATTTCCGCCATCCGCAGTATTTTGCTTTTAGCTAGAAGAACCTTTCCATTCATTCATCAATGATCTGTAGTTCATTCTAGTCACAGGAATGCTCATCTACCGCCACAGAGGACATCGCCACAACCCACACTATGATGGGAGAAGCAAAAGAAATGACATGGCGACAATTACAATGTTCTTCCACCCTGCAAGAAATGAGTTAGGGTAGCAACCACTGACCAATGAAACAGCCGAACCGACCAAATGTAGTTCAACATGGAAGAAAAGGTTGAAAACGTACCCAGATGCCACATTTTAAAAAGAAATCTGTTGGACATGGGCATCACTGGTTGGCCAGCATTTAATGCTGGTCCCTAGTTGCTCAAGGACAGCTGAGAGTCAACCACATTGCTGTGACTCTGGAGTCACATGTAGGTCCAGCCAGGTAAGGATGATATATTTCCTTCCCTAAAGGACATTAGTGAACCAGATGATTTTTTCCGACAATGGTTTCATGATCATCAGCAGATTCTTAATTCAAGATATTTTTTATTGAATTCAAATTCCACCATCTGCTGTGGCGGGATTCAAACCTGGGACCCCGGAACATCAGCTGAGTTTCTGGATTAATAGTCTCGCGATAATACCACGAGGCCATCACCTCCCATGAAAGAATTTTTTAATAAGTCATTGAAGGTGTCAGGAGATAGAACGGTTAATAAATCATACAGCATCCTAGGCTTTTTTATCAGGGCCATGATCACAAGAGCAAGAAGGCTAACTTAAACTTGTACAAGTCACTAGTTCAGCCTTAGCTGAAGAAGTTCTTGGTGCCGTGATTTACGAAGAATGTGAAGCTATCAGAGAGGGTGCAGAAATGATTCACAACATGGTTCCAGGGATGAGGAATGTCAGTTATGAAGAGCAGTTAGGATTGTTTTCCTGAGAGAAAAGAAGATTGAGAGGAAATTTGATAGAGGTATTCAAAATTATGAGCGGCCTGGACAGAGTAGATAGGGAAAAACTGTTCCCACTTGTGAAGGAATCGAGAACAAGAGGGCACAGATTTAAAAGTAATTGGCAAATTCAGCAAACATGATCTGAGGAAAAACCATTTCATGCAGCAAGTGGTTAGGGTTTGGGTTGCAATGCCAGAGAGTGGGGTGGAGGCAGGTTCAATTGAAGTTTTCAAAAGGGAATTAGACTGTTATCTGGAAAAGAAGAATGTGTAAGGTAACAGAGAAGACAGGGGAATGTCATTGGTAAGCTGCTTATTCAGAGAGCCCGTGCTGACACGATGGACCGAATGGCTTTCTTCTGCACCAAAATAATTTTTCTTTTAGAGGAAAGCAGAAATTTTAGAGATTCGAGAGATTTGAGAGTTTTGTATTCCATGGATGGGTTAGATATAGGGAAACCAATTTATTTGATGGGGGAATCCAGCTGAGGGCATCACCTTAAGTCGAGTTAAAACATTTAGGAGTGAAATCTGGGAGTGCTGTTTCATACAGTGTGGTGAAATCTGGAATGTCCCTGCAAAGCCTGTAGATGCTGGGTTAGGTCAAATTTCCACAACTGAGATTGGTAGATTGGGGCGGCATGGTGGCACAGTGAGGTAATCTGTGAGGTTAGCACTGCTGCCTTACAGCAGCAGGGACCTGGGTTCAATTACCGGCTTGGATAATTGACTGTGCGGAGTCTGTATGTTCTCCCCGTGTCTGCCTGGATTTCCTCCGGGTGTTCCGGCTTCCTCCCGCTGTCCAAAAGATGTGCTGGTTAGGTGCATTGGCCACGCTAAATTCTTCCTCAGTGTGCCCGAGCAGGTGCTGGAGTGTGGCGACTAGAGGATTTTCACAGTAACTTCATTGCCGTGTTAATGTAAGCCTACTTGTGACACTAATAAATAAACTAAACTAGATTTGTTAGTGTAGGGATATGGAGCCAAGGGTGGTCATTGGACTTGAGGATACAGGTCAGTCATGATGTAATACTATCTAGGCTTTGAGGGACTGAGTAGTCTACTTTCGTCGCTGTGTGGGGCTGAAGGAAAGATGAGGCTGTATTTGGGACGTGGCACCATGGTCAAGCACTTTGGCAAGAAGGAGGAGGTTGACTTGAGTTGGTAGTTTGTATAGAGAGGTAAGGGTTCATCTTTTGCGTAAAGTATAATGATGCAAGGGAATACTCGACATAAGGGGACCGTTTATAATGCCCAATACAACACTGACACCTCATTATTTTGTTGCACTGATGATAGTTCTAATGAGACAGTGCCAGGAATCTTATCAGAATCTTACTCAGAACCTGAGGACATTTGTTCCATGCTAAATATTGATCCTGACTTTCAAGGAAGCAGGATCAAGGGGTAGGAGTTGCTCTGTCAGATATTTGCACAATGCTGGCTTCTATTCTACCCAGTGACCTGTATGCAAGGATGAACCAGGCATCCAGACATTTCAGTGATATAAGTGGGGGTTTCCAGGTCGATGCTCTCGCCTGGACATCCATCAAAATGCTAGCATGCAAGAGTAAAAAATCAAACCCACCAGACAGCAAAAACAATGGATTTTCCCTCCTGGCTGGACATTGGGAATGTGTCTAGATCCCAAACGGGCCCCTGAAAGGAAAGATACACTCTTTGGGATGTTGATGGAATCCCAGCACTGCCTTAATTGGCATGAAGACAGGTTTGCCACCCAATCACAGGTGGTGGACAGGCTCGCAAAGCTATACGGCCAATCAGAGGCCGTTCGAGAGGAGCAGCAGCAAATAGATGGTAAGTAACAGAGAGGGTGCTTCAACATGGAGGCATCCTCTCAGCAATATTTTTTGAAACTAAAAAAAATAATTCCTGCAGCGAGGCCACCACTTTTTTTGATGGGAGTGGGTTGGTAGTATTGGGGGAAATCCCTCCACAAGGCAGCCTGGGGCAGCTCTTGTGCCCAGGCAGGCTGGGAGGGCCTAGTGGAAAAGCTATTAGACCACAAGATTTAGGAGCAGAATTAGGCCATTTGGCCCATCAGGTCCACTCTGCCATTCAATCATGGCTGATTAGCACCCCCCCCCCCCCCCGCCCCCCCCGCCACCGCCCCCCCCCCCCCCCCCCCCCCCCCGCCCCCCGCACTGTGCCCCTTCAAAAGCTGACAATCTTCTGGAATTGTCCCTTGGTAGAATGGTATAGGTGGCTTAAAACGATAATTTCTCCAGTTTATCTGCTGATTGAGGTCGAGAGAACCATGTGGAAATTTATGGCCAATGAGACTTGTTTAGTTGCATTTATGAGAGCCAGTTAATTATTTTGAATCTATCAGTTATGAAAAATCAAAACAACTGGAACATTTGGCATCAAATTTTGCACATGTTCCTACAATCACAACTAAGAGATTAATGGCTTGATAACACACTGACCCAGTATTAGAAGTTTATTTCCATGCGAGGTAGGAAATAATGAGGATTATCAATATTTATTTAAGATTTTAAAAACTCGCAAACTGCACCAATTTCTACAACTATTTTTTGTTATTAATTGGACGGGGGCTTCATTGACTGGGACAACATTTATTGCCCATCCTCAATTGCCCTTGAACTGAGTGACTTGCACTTGTTAGACCATTTCAAAGGGCATTTTAAGAGTCAACCACATTGCTGTGGCTTTGGAGTCACATGTAGGCCAGACCAAGTAAGAACGACAGATCTCCTTCCCTCAAGGGCATTAGTAAACAAGATAGGTTTTTACGACAATGGTCATCATTAGATTTTGAATTCCAGATTTTGTTGAATTGAATTCCATTTTCACCATCTGCCATGGTGGGATTCAAACCAGTTTCCCAGAGCATGACCCTGGCTTTCTGGATTAACAGTCCAGTGACAGTACAACTACACCATAACTTCCCCATCATTGATGTTAACTGTAATGTAGTAGAGTCATAGAGTTTACAGCATGGAAACAGGCCCTTTGGTCCAACTTGTCCATGCCGCACTTTTTGTTTTAAACCCCTAGGCTAATCCCAATTGCCCGCGTTTGGCCCATATCCCTCTATGCCCATCTTACCCATGTAACTGTCGAAATGCTTTATAGAGTCATAGAGGTTTACAGCATGGAAACAGGCAAGAGGGACGGAGTTTAAGGATAAGCATAGCTGGAAATGACAGAATGTGTGTTCCAAGGGCATAAGAGGAAGAGTTTTGGCATTCATTTATACATGATGCAGAGAAATGCCAACAGTTTTGATGTAAATAGTGTGATAGTGAACATAACTAACCTGTTATGTAATCAACTTTTAAATTTCTCTGCTTTTTTCCCCGCTAACTAAGAGCTATTATAATATTTGATCCTATATGATGGCTGTGATCTTTACAATGTTGTGTGGTTGCTTTCATTAATATTAGGCTATGTGTATTCAATAGGATTAATGTCATGCACCACTATGCATCCCAATTGTTCTATGTGAACCCTTTTTACTGTATACTACTCTTAATGAATGATCTCTTGAGAAAAGTACCTGTTGAGAATTCTGCTGGTCACCTACATCTCTGTGTTGAATAATCAAGAAGTATGGATCAGCTCTGGCTCATTGGCAGCATTGTCATATAGACGAAGACAATCATGGGTTTAAGTGCCACAGACTCCATATAACCTAGGCTGGCATTTTAGCGTGGTACATGAACCCTGGAGGAGATGTTGTGGTGCAGTGGGTAATGCCCAAGTCAGAAGATCTGGTTTTGTGTCCTGCCCCAGGACTTGATGGCCAAGGAATGTATGTTCATAAGGCAGCCAGCAGGTTGAATATCAACCTGCAAAATTCTTCCAACACAACACACAGGCAGTAAGAGCCGGAGTGAGTCCAGGTCAGCTATTCTTGATGCCGAGTGGTACCTTCAAGCTGTAGACCTCTTGTGACGGGCTCACCAGCTATTCCAAGAAAAACACTACTATGGGAATAGGTGACAGTCTGCCTTGTGCACCACCAGGATGCAGGAAGAGGAATATCAAGTTGAACCAGGCTGATACTCGCAGTGTAGAACTGAGGGAATGCTGCATTGCTGGAAGTGCCACCTTTTGGATGAGAAATTAAACTGAAGCCCTGTCTGTCTCTTTAGGAGGAAGTTCCATGGCATTATCTCGATGAGAAGGGAGAAAAGTTTATCTCAGTGTCCTAACTAATATTTATCACCCAATCACCGACACTAAAAGAGACCCTCTGATCAGTATCAGATTGTCACTTTTGAGACCTTCCTATGATTGGCTTGGCTGCCGTGTCTCCTACATTACAACACATCAAAATACTTTATTGGCTGTAAAACACTTTGGAATATCCTGAGGTTGCTAAAGGCAAGCTCTTACTTTACTGAGGAATGCTGCACTGTTGCAGGTGACATCCTTTGGATGAGATGTGAAACTGATCTCTCATCTCCCCTCTGAAGTAGACGTAAAAGATCATATTGCACTATTTTAACAAGAGCAAGAGAATTTTCCTGATGTCCTGGCCAACATGTGCTCCTCAAACTACACCCACAACAGATGATCTGATCATTTATCTCATTGCTGTCTGTGAGATCTTGTTATGTGCAAATTGACTTCTGCACTTCCTGCAACAGTGACTACATTTCAAAAGTACTTAGTTGTCAGTAAGGTGCTTTGGGACATTGATTGCCTCAGACCATGCAGTGAAAGGGGACTGGTAATGATCTGAGACTCATCTGTTCTAATTTTAGAGACTAAGCTCTGATGGTATGCATTCACCTCTTATAACAGATATCAGTACATCATCTCTGAATATCTGAAGGACCAATGCAGAGCGGGAGAAGCCTGATGCCCACTTTTCTATTAAACAGCAGGAGGAACACTCCTGCTCCACCATCTCAGGCCTACCCAACACTTTGTCATTGAATGTCTCCCATCTTCCGCCAGGCTGATTCCAGGGATGGCTGGACTGATATATGAGGAGAGATTGACTAGGTTAGGATTGTTTTCGCTGGAGTTCAGACGAAGGAGGGGGTTCGCATAGAGACTTATAAAATTCTAACAGGACTAGACAGGGTAGATGCAGGGAGGATGTTCCTGTTGGTGGGGGTATCCAGGACCAGGGGTCACAGTCTGAGGATTCAGGGTGGATCATTTAGGATGGAGGTGAGGAGACATTTCATCACCCAAAGAGTGGTGAGCCTGTGGAATTCATTACCACAGGAAATAGTTGATGCCAAAACATTGAATGTATTCAAGAAGTGCTGGACATAGCACTTGGGGCGAATAGGATCAAAGGTTATGGGGAAAAAGCAGAATTAGGCTATTGAGTTGGACAATCAGTCATGATCGTAATGAATGGTGGAGCAGGCTTGAAGGGCCAAATGGCCTCCTCCTGCTCCTATCTTCTATGTTTCTATGTCTATATCACAGACCTTCCTTTTTGTTCTTTGTCCACCTGTCATGATGACCACGGGGAAATCATCAATGGATCTCCCCCTGGGCCCCATAGAATGCGAGCTCCCAATGAGGTGAGTGGAGGCTCACTCAATAGGGAAGGAGCAATTGGGGGTTTAAACCCAGCTGGCTTCACTCAGGCCAGCAGTCGATAGACTCGGGACTGATCTGTGCACTGTAGTCATTTATCAGCATTCAGATATCACTTTAAATGAAGGGCGATTGGTGACAGAAAACTGGCCTTGGTAAGATTATTACATTGGTGATGAGAAGGAAAGCAAGTTCTTTTCTTCCCTCTGGGCCATTGTTACTATCAAGATAAGAAGAAATCCTCCGGTATGAAACAAGGCTCTTTTTGGTGAACTTGGAGCCTACGATGCAAGCACAGAAGACCGGGCCCATTACGCAGAGCGCATGAGTTACTTTCTTCGGCCAACAGTATTGAGGGGACCAGAAGCAGAAAGTGATCCTGTTGATGGTACGCGGTGTCCCGACATTCAGTATAATAAAAAAGCCTGACCTACCCAGATGCCCCTGACTCCAAAACTTTTAATGAATTGGTGGACTTGGTTAAAAACTATTATGACCCAAAGTGAGGGACAGCCTTCAGACTCCTTGGAAGCATATTCCAGGAGGCTTTAGATGCCTGATGGTGGACTATTGCAAGCGCTGAAGACCAAAATAGAAGCTAAGATATAGGGTCAATCAAAATGCATGCTAATTGAGAAAAAGCCAAGGCCAGTACTGGACCATACCTTGCAAATAGGCCCACAACCAGGGAAAATGCAATTAAATTGCATCTCCACGAGAAAGGTTGCCCCCAGAATG
Source organism: Mustelus asterias (assembly GCF_964213995.1). NCBI lineage: Eukaryota > Metazoa > Chordata > Chondrichthyes > Carcharhiniformes > Triakidae > Mustelus > Mustelus asterias. The sequence continues at coordinate 23,516,746 of NC_135815.1, read as the reverse complement.
GTGGAGTTGTTAGGAAATGGCCACCCATTAAAATGGAAGTGGATACAGGGACTGCAGTCTCCGTTATCGGGAAGTGGACATATAATTGCCTTCAGGCTGGTATTCAGCTTAGAATCTTAGAATCCCTACAGTACAGAAGGAGGCCATTCAGCCCATCAAGTCTGCACCGATCACAATCCCACCAGGCCCTATCCCTGTAACCCCATATATTTACCCTTCTAATCCCCTGACACCAAGGGGCAATTTAGCATGGCCAATCAACCTAACCTGCACATCTTTGGACTGTGGGAGGAAACCGGAGCACCTGGAGGAAACCCACGCAAACACGGAGAGAATGTGCAAACTCCACACAGACAGAGACCCAAGCCGGGAATCAAATCTGGGTCCCTGGCGCTGTGAGGCAGCAATGCTAACTACTGTGCCACCGCGCTGCCCATTGCCACCGTGAATTTAGAAAGCCTGCTACATGGGGGAACCATTGCAGATAAAGTGCATCATGGCAACCCTAGTGACTTATAGGTTGCAATGGCCTAGTGGTATTATCACTGGATTATTAATACAGAAACTCAGTTAATGTTCTGGGGATCCAGGTTCGTATCCCGCCACGGCAGATGGTGGAATATGAAGTCAATAAAAAAAATCTGGAATTAAGAATCTACTGATGACCATGAAGCCACTGTCGATTGTCGGGAAAACCCATCTGGTTCACTAATGTCCTTTAGGGAAGGAAACTTGCCGTCCTTACCTGGTCTGGCCTACATGTGACTCCAGAGCCACAGCAATGTAGTTGCCTCTCAACTGCCCTCGGGCAACTAAGGATAGATAATAAATGCTGGCCAGCCAGCGACACCCATGTCCCATAAATGAATTTTTAAAAAGCCAGCTCAGCTTCCAATCATCATTGTACAAGGACAAGGACAAGGACCTAGCCTTATGGTGAGAGGTTGGTTCCAATGCATCAGACTAACTGGCTGGAGATCTTTAGTCTGGGCAGGGGTTGGGGGGATGGGGGGACTCCCTTAAGTCTTCCAAGAAGGGCTTGGGAAAATAAGGGGGAGCCAAAGCTAACATTTACATTGACCTTGATGCTATGCCTAAGTATTTGAGAAGGAGATGAGTTCTATACTCCTGATTGGAAAAAGTAGAGTCGGAACTGGAACACCTGGAAAAGCTGGGCATAATAAAACCCATACCGTTCGCAGGATGGGCCCCACCTGTTGTTTCTGTCCTTAAGTTGAATAAATCATTCTGACTTTGTGGAGATATAAGCTTAGGGTCAATAGGGTTTCTAAAATTAACAGATACTCTATGCCCCGGGTTGAAGACCTGTGCATCAGGTTAACTGGGGCCCAAACATTTTCAAAGTTGGACATGAGCCATGCATATCTCCAACTTGAATTGGACAAGCTGTCCCGAAAATCTGCAACAATTCATACGCACAAAGGCCGATACGAGTAAGGCATGGGCCTTCATCCAGTGGAAGACAAGGTGAGGGCCATTAAGGAAGCGCCAGCTCCAAGAAACCCCATGGAATTGAAATCCTTCCTGGGGTTAGTGAATTACTACAGTAAATCTATTCGTTCTTTGCTCCCCCTCACCCCCCGCCCGCATGCCCTACTATGGAAACAGCAACGGTGATCTTGGGGAGCACATAGCTGGAGGCTTTCAAGAGAGTTAAACAGCAACTTATGTCCTCTAATTGACTGACTCATTTTGACCCCAAAAAGGAGCTTATCTTGACATGTGATGCCTCCCCTTACAGGGTTGGGGCAGTATTGGCACATCGCTGGAGAGATGGGACACAGAAGCCTATTGCATACGCATCTAGGGCCCTCTTGGATGCTGAGCAGGGGGATTCCCACATCAATATGTCTATGGTAGATGCTTTTTCTTCCAGCTGTGGTGGAAGAGGTCATGATAACCCTCAATTTGTTGGTATCTGTGAGGCAAATCAAGGACTGGACACAAAAGGACTCAGTCCTGCCTAAATTTTTAAAAATATAGTATCACATTTGCAACATCAGGTATCAGGACAAAACCCCCAACACTGAGGTTCTTGCTAAGTGCTACATAGCTGGCATCGAGAGTATCTTCATCAGCAGCCAGCTTTGATGGGTGAGTCATATGATTTGCATCGAGGATTCCTGCGTACCAAAGGCAGTACTCGACAGTCAGCTGAGCAGGGAAACCTACACCACAGGATGTCCAAAACCTAAATATAAAGACAATCGAAAAGCCAACGTCAGAGGTTCCTAACAAATGAGAGAAAGAAACCTTAGACAGAAGCAAATGGAGAAGTCACTGCAACAAACAATTCTGACATTTGAGGAGACCAGAATTCAAGTGTCTTCCAGGCCAGCAAGCGTGGGGGTAAAGTCAATACCTCTGTCCACCCCCCAAACTGATTTCATCTGCAATAGGTTATGCAAAATCAGGACTTAACATCACACGTGAGATGACATCAGCTTAGACTGTAAGCTATTAATTTTTTGCTGTACCCTCATCCATCGAAGGGATGGGAGAATACAAATTCATGTCACGGAGCACAAGCTTTTAAAAGCACCAAAGAAATCCTTCAGCACCAACCAGACCCACTTCTTGTAGACTATTCAAACTTTGGCCAAGTATAGGGTAACTCTTTCTCAGGAGGCTAAGGAAATTTGGCATATCCGCTACAACTCTCATCAACTTTTACAGATGCACCATAGAAAACATCCTTTCTGGTTGTATTACAGCTTGGTATGGCTCCTGCTCTGTCCAAGTCCGCAGGAAACTACAAAGGATCATGAACAAAGCCCAGTCCATCACACAAACCAGCTTCCCATCCATTGACTCCGACTACACTTCCCACTGCCTCGGCGAAGCAGCCAGCATAATCAAGGACCCATGCACCCCAGACATACTCTCTTCCATCGGGAAAAAGATATAAAAGTCTGAGGTCACTTACCAACCGACTCAAGAACAGCTTCTTCCCTGCTGTCATCAGACTTTTGAATGGATCTACCTCGCGTTAAGTTGATCTTTCTCTACACCCTAGCTATGATTGTAACACTACATTCTGCACTCTCTCCTTTCCTTCTCTATGTACGGTATGCTTTGTCTGTATAGCACGCAAGAAACAATACTTTGCACTGTATACTAATACATGTGACAATAATAAATCAAATGAAATTAAAACTGCAAAAGACATACAATTCCAACAGCAACCAGCAGAATTAAGCCATCTATAATTAGTTCATTAAATGGCACTGGTGAAAATTCTTTCATTTCATTTAATGTCATGTTTGTCGATGTGAGGTGAAGACAGCATTGTTGGGCTGCACAATTTGAAAATAGTAAGAAGTTTAACAACACCAGGTTAAAGTCCAACAGGTTTATTTGGTAGCAAAAGCCACACAAGCTTTCGAGGCTCTAAGCCCCTTCTTCAGGTGAGTGGGAATTCTGTTCACAAACAGAATTTATAAAGACACAGACTCAATTTACATGAATAATGGTTGGAATGCGAATACTTACAACTAATCCAGTCTTTAAGAAACAAAACAATGGGAGTGGAGAGAGCATCAAGACAGGCTAAAAAGATGTGTATTGTCTCCAGACAAGACAGCCAGTGAAACTCTGCAGGTCCACGCAACTGTGGGAGTTACAAATATTGTGACATGAACCCAATATCCCGGTTGAGGCCGTCCTTGTGTGTGCGGAACTTGGCTATCAGTTTCTGCTCAGCGACTCTGCGCTGTCGTGTGTCGCGAAGGCCGCCTTGGAGAACGCTTACCCGAATATCAGAGGCCGAATGCCCGTGACCGCTGAAGTGCTCCCCAACAGGAAGAGAACAGTCTTGCCTGGTGATTGTCGAGCGGTGTTCATTCATCCGTTGTCGCAGCGTCTGCATAGTTTCCCCAATGTACCATGCCTCGGGACATCCTTTCTTGCAGCGTATCAGGTAGACAACGTTGGCCGAGTTGCAAGAGTATGTACCGTGTACCTGGTGGATGGTGTTCTCACGTGAGATGATGGCATCTGTGTCGATGATCCGGCACGTCTTGCAGAGGTTGCTGTGGCAGGGTTGTGTGGTGTCTTGGTCACTGTTCTCCTGAAGGCTGGGTAGTTTGCTGCGGACAATGGTCTGTTTGAGGTTGTGCGGTTGTTTGAAGGCAAGAAGTGGGGGTGTGGGGATGGCCTTGGCGAGATGTTCGTCTTCATCAATGACATGTTGAAGGCTCCGGAGGAGATGCCGTAGCTTCTCCGCTCCGGGGAAGTACTGGACGACGAAGGGTACTCTGTCCACTGTGTCCCGTGTTTGTCTTCTGAGGAGGTCGGTGCGGTTTTTCGCTGTGGCGCGTTGGAACTGTTGATCAATGAGTCTAGCGCCATATCCTGTTCTTATGAGGGCATCTTTCAGCGTCTGGAGGTGTCTGTTGCGATCCTCCTCATCCGAGCAGATCCTGTGTATACGGAGGGCTTGTCCGTAGGGAATGGCTTCTTTAACGTGTTTAGGGTGGAAGCTGGAGTAGTGGAGCATCGTGAGGTTATCCGTGGGCTTGCGGTACAGTGAGGTGCTGAGGTGACCGTCCTTAATGGAGATGCGTGTGTCCAAGAATGCAACCGATTCCGGAGAGTAGTCTATGGTGAGCCTGATGGTGGGATGGAACTTGTTGATGTCATCATAGAGTTGTTTCAGTGATTGTTCACCATGAGTCCAAAGGAAGAAAATGTCATCGATGTATCTAGTGTATAGCATCGGTTGAAGGTCCCGTGCGGTGAAGAAGTCTTGTTCGAACCTGTGCATGAAGATGTTGGCATATTGAGGTGCAAATTTGGTCCCCATGGCTGTTCCGTGTGTCTGGATGAAGAACTGGTTGTTGAAGGTGAAGATATTGTGGTCCAGGATGAAGCGGATGAGATGTAAAATTGCATCTGGAAACTGGCAGTTGTTGGCGCTGAGCACTGAGGCCGTTGCAGCAATGCCATCGTCATGGGGGATGCTGGTGTAGAGTGTTGAGACATCCATTGTGACGAGGAGCGCTCCTGGTTCAACTGCTCCATGTGTGCCGAGTTTCTGTAGGAAGTCCGTCGGTGTTCTCTTCCTGTTGGGGAGCACTTCAGCGGTCACGGGCATTCGGCCTCTGATATTCGGGTAAGCGTTCTCCAAGGCGGCCTTCGCGACACACGACAGCGCAGAGTCGCTGAGCAGAAACTGATAGCCAAGTTCCGCACACACAAGGACGGCCTCAACCGGGATATTGGGTTCATGTCACAATATTTGTAACTCCCACAGTTGCGTGGACCTGCAGAGTTTCACTGGCTGTCTTGTCTGGAGACAATACACATCTTTTTAGCCTGTCTTGATGCTCTCTCCACTCCCATTGTTTTGTTTCTTAAAGACTGGATTAGTTGTAAGTATTCGCATTCCAACCATTATTCATGTAAATTGAGTCTGTGTCTTTATAAATTCTGTTTGTGAACAGAATTCCCACTCACCTGAAGAAGGGGCTTAGAGCCTCGAAAGCTTGTGTGGCTTTTGCTACCAAATAAACCTGTTGGACTTTAACCTGGTGTTGTTAAACTTCTTACTGTGTTTACCCCAGTCCAACGCCGGCATCTCCACATCATGACTACCATTTGAAAATGGCAGGGCTGGTGTAAAATCAACATTGTACACTGACTCCTGTCACGGTTTGCTTGCTCTGCATGGTGCCGATGAACATTAGGCAGACATGCTGCAAACATCATATCGGCTGTTCCACAGTTATTCCCTAAAACCTCAGTGTGTTCAGGAAGATGTGATCTCCAAGACTGTCGACTGTTCAACTGGATCCCTGTGAGGATCTTTCCCTGCGATTGACATACGAATTATCCCTCGACAGTTGCTGCGTACGTTTTTGGATATTTTCTTCTTCAAGATGCTGACTGTCTTGGCAGTTATAATAGTAATATAATATTATGCACTCTCTCCTTTCCTTCTCTATGAATGGTATGCTTTGTCTGTATAGCGCGCAACAACACTACTTTTCACTGTATACTAATACATGTGACAATAATTAATCAAATCAAATCAAAATCAAATCAGGACCCAAACATATATTAAAAATAAGCAAAATACTACGGATGCTGGAATCTGAAACAAGAACAGAGGGAAAACACAACTGATCTGGCAGCATCTAAAAATGTTGCGTTCTTCCAATGTCCTCTGTTCTTGACCCAGATATATATATATTGACCGGAATCTTACCGCCATTCACACCGGTGAGATTTTCCCATCCAGCTGCAATGAACGGAGATTGGGCTGGCTGCCAAAATCTCTGACCTCGTTGCAGCAGGAGTGTGGTGTGAACAGCAAGTAAGATCACGCCCATTGACTTTGTTCCTTTCCTTGCTGTATGTCAGTAGAAAAAATATTTTAAAATCCGTATTTAGAGTCATAGAGTCATAAAGGTTTACAGCATGGAAACAGGCCCTTCGACCCAACTTGTCCATGCCGCCCTTTTATTTAAACCCCTAAGCTATTACCAATTGCCCGCATTTGGCCCATCTCCCTCTATACCCATCTTACTCATGTAACTGTCTAAATGCTTTTTAAAAGACAAAATTGTACTACCTCTGGCAGCTTGTTCCAGACACTCATCACCCTCTGTGTGAAAAAATTGCCCCACTGGACACTTTTGTATCTCTCTCCTCTCACCTTAAACCTATACCCTTTAGTTTTAGACTCCCCTACCTTTGGGAAAATATATTGACTATCCAGCTGATCTATGCCCCATTTGTTCAAAATGTATTATCATACTCAGCAAAACAAACAAAAAAAAATTAACAAATATTATTGCTGTTTCCCATTCTGAGTGCAAGCCTGGGACTAATTATGTCAACTTTATTGTTTTCTGAGAAATATCTTTAATGTTATATGACTGATTATAATGTCATATTATGTTGTGTTCTATATTGCATTATTTATGAATATGATGCCCGTCAGAAGGTCTTCCTGAGTTCTGCATAAAATTGTGCAATAATTGATGGTCTGTCTGTATTGCATTAAACTAGAAGAATAAAAAAGTACAAGTTTTATGCTGTAATTGCAGCAAGCATAATTTGTTGCTGCAATTTAACCAATTACTATACAGAGATACAGGAAATAAGTTATTACAGTTTCTGTTTGTGTAGCTTGGCATTTCTTTCAAGAACAGCAGGACTCGGATTTCTCTGAAATCTTCATTTGCAACAAGTTGCATGTTCATTTTATTTCAGTTTCTATTGGGACTTGTAGATTAACATGCTCTCATTCCAAATGTAGGTGCTCAAAATTATACAGGAGACTTATTCGTTATTATATCCGAGAGGACCCACATCTCTTGTACACCAATTCCCATTAACCCATCACCCCTGCGCCACTGATCTATATCAGATCATGTCCAGCGACTCCCAATTTTCTAATTCTCATCTGTGTTTTCAAACCTCTCTGTGGCCTTCACCGCTCCTTATCTTGGTGACCTCCTCCTCCCCTATGTAGTGCCTTTATCATAGTAAAACATTCCAAAGGCCTTACCAAATAAAACTAAGACACTGGGCCACGCAAGGAGTGTTAGGACACAAACGTTTGATTTTAATGAGTACCTTAAAGGAAGACAGGGGTCGCAATGTGGTGAGGTTGAGGGAAGAAATTCTGGAACTTAGGGATGAGGCAGCTGAGGGAGTCACCGTCATAGAGTGGTAAAAATTGGGTATGTGCAGGAAGCCAGAATTGAAGAAGCGCAAAGTCCTCAAGAGAGTTATAGCGCTTGATCTCTGTGCCCCTCCCATTCTGAGCTCTCAACTTTCACCACTCATGACATAAGTACATAAAAAAGAAACAGAATGTCATGCTGATAGGGTTAGATGAAGTATGCTGGAGCATTAGTACCAACAGAGGTCAGTTGGGCCGAAAGGCCTATTTCTGTGCTGTACTTTCCAACTAATTTATGGCCGTCTTCCTATTCTAAAGAATGATAGCTACCACACTGTGAAAACCTTTGCTATTAATTACTAAGGGACCTTTTTTGGCTTATTTCAAGGGAGGGTTAGTTAGCGTTGCTGCAAAAATTAAGGATAAGATAAGGGTGGCACGGTGGCACAAGTGGTTAGCACAGCGCCAGGGACCCGGGTTCAATTCCTGGCTTGGGTCACTGTCTGTGCGGAGCCTGCACTTTCTCCCCAGTGGGTTTCCTCCAGGTGCTCCGGTTTCCTCCCACACTCCAAAGATGTGCGGATCAGGTTGATTGGCCATGCTAAATTACCTCTTCGTGTCAGGGGGACAAGCAGGGTAAATATGTGGGCTACGGGGGTATGGGCTAGGTGGGATTGTGGTCGGTGCAGACTCAATGGGCCGACTGGCCTCCTTCTGCACTGAAGGGATTCTATGATTCTATGATTAAAAAAGCCTGCAGCAAACAATTAAAGGAGAACCAGTTTCTGGCCCAAAGAAGTTCTACAATGTGTTGCCACTATACAGAGTGAGAATGGAGTAGCAAGGAATCAGAGTACTAAGGCTTCCTAATGCAGCAATGAAGGTGCAACTGCAACAAATGAAGCATAAAACCATGGTCCTATTTAGACTCCAGTCAAATCTCCAAAAGAGGAATGTCCAAAGTGTGAAGATCTGACAGGATCAACCAAGATAAAGTTACTCACCAAACCCTTGCAAAAAATTAAAGTATGCATGTTTTAGAGTATACTCTCACACTAAGGCTATGTTATTCCCTTTGGAATACTTGGCATACATATTCATTCTGAAACAGGAAAAACCTTGCAGTTGTATTTTTGCAAGAAATTCCTGGCACTGAATTCTTAAATGTTATTGGAGTGGCGGTGAAGTGGTGATATTGTCACTGGATTTGTAATCCAGAGACCCAGAGTAATGTTCTGGGGATCAGGATTCGAATCCCACCTATGGCAAATGGTTACATTTGAATTCAATTTTTAAAAATTCTAAAATTAAAAGTCCAATGAAACCTTTCAAAACCTATCTGGGGAGAGGTCTCTAGGGGAGGAAATCTGCCACTCTTAACTAGTGTGGCCTACATGCAACTCCAGATCCACAGCCATATAGTTGATAGCTAAATAGTAAGGCAGTTTGTTCAAGGGCAATTAGGGATGGCCAATAAATGCTGGCCCAGTTATTTGTGCCACAACACTAGGGGGAGCACTTCCTGCACATGTAACTGACAACAATGTCCCAAGCAGCTGCCTGCATAAAGATGGAAAAAAGGTCCCTCCCATTTCTTCCTGCTCCTTTTGCTATTTCCTTCCACTTCCCAGCTTTGACCCCTCTTGTTTCTCCTACTTCCTTCCAGCATCTCCTTGCTGCTCTCTTTGCCTCTCCCTTCTACTCCCTGTTGGGAGTGAGGGGAGGGAAGCACTGAAAGGAGTGCTGAGGGGCCTCAGCGGGGAAGTGATGTGAGGAGCGAGGGAGAAGCAACAAATGGGACAGGTGGGGACTCCGGTGAACAGAGGTTGTACAACAGTGACATTCATAGTTCATGGAGAAACTACGAATGTGATGACGACTGGAGTGGGATCTTCGTTCCAGATTTCCTTTTTCTGTTTGGCAGCAGCAGGAATGACAGAACCACGTCCAACAAAACAATCCTCATCACTAAACCGAGCTGCATGGTGTATGTACATATATTTACATCTCCAATGACCTACAAACATTCACTTTGTGCTTCTGGCAATTACTAGACCTTTTCTATTTTGCTGCTGGCAAAAATAGGATGCACATGGGCGACACGGTGGCACAGTGGTTAACACCGCTGCCTCACAGCGCCAGGGACCCGGGTTCAACTCTGGCCTCGGGTGACTGCCCATTTGGAGTTTGCACGTTTCCTGGTGTCTATGTGTGTTTCCTCCGGGTGCTCCGATTTTTTCCCACACTCCAAAGATGTGCGGGTTAGGTGGATTGGGCCATGCTGAATTGCCCCTTAGTGTCTCAAGATGTCCAAGTTAGGGCGGATTAGTGTGGTAAATACATGGGGTTACGGGAATAGGGTCTGAGTGGGATGCTCTGTCGGAGAGTCGTTGCAGACTCAATGGGCCAAATGGCCTGCTTCTGCACTGTAGGGTTTCTATGATTCTATGATAACTGGAGGAAGCAGGTACAACATCACATCATGCAGCCAGCTACCTAATAAATATTTCTACATTGTTTCAATAGGTAAACCAGACACACATCTCATGGCATGAAATATTATGGATGCTGGAAATTTGAAATAACATAGAAAATGAAATACTATGCAGCTCATCAGCATCTATGGGGAGAGAAATAATTATTGCTTTGGCAATTACCTTTCATCAAAATTGTTTTGATAAAAGGCCATCAACCTGAAACATTAACTATTTCCCTCTCCACAGATGCTACCTGACCTAAGTTTTCTTTTATTAGTGTCACAAGTAGGCTTACATTAACACTGCAATGAAGTTATTGTGAAAATCCCCCAGTCGCCACACTCCGGCGCCTGTTTGGGTACACTGAGGGAGAATTTAGTATGGCCAATGTACCTAACCAGCACATCTTTCGGACTGTGAGAGGAAACCGGAGCACCTGGAGGAAACCCCCGCAGACACGGGGAAAACGTGCAGACTCCGCACAGACAGCAATCTAAACTGGGAATCGAACCCGGGTCCCTTGTGCTGTGAGGCAGCAGTGCTAACCACTGTGCCACCATGTCACCCCGAACTGAGTATTTCCAACATTTTCTGTTTTTATTACAGATCTCATTGCCTTCCAAGAAGCATCCTGTGTTATTCACCCCAAGCACTGCAAATACTAGAATTAAGTAGATCATCTTGAGGCAATTAAGTAACTTTGAAGTGTTTTTACTGTTGTAATGTTGGAAACATGACAATCAATTTACACATAGCAAGATCTCACAAACAGCACTGTGGCAGTAACCAGATGATCTGCTTTAGTGTTGTTGATTATTTGAAATTATTTATTTGTCTAATGGGCGGCACGGTAGCACAGTGGTTAGCACTGCTGCTTCACAGCTCCAGGGACCTGGGTTCGATTCCCGGATTGGGTCACTGTCTGTGTGGAGTTTGCACATTCTCCTCGTGTCTGCGTGGGTTTCCTCCGGGTGCTCCGGTTTCCTCCCACAGTCCAAAGATGTGCGGGTTAGGTTGATTGGCCATGCTAAAATTGCCCTTAGTGTCCGTAGGTTAGAGGGAGTAGTGGGTAAATATGTACGGATATGGTGGTAGGGCCTGGGTGGGATTGTGGTCGGTGCAGACTCGATGGGCCGAATGGCCTCTTTCTGTGCTGTAGGGTTTCTAATAACAAAAATATTTCTTCGATGTTTCTGGTCCAATGAAGCAATAATGAAACAGAAAAAAAATAGCAAATGAATTCCGATCCAACATCCTAAATTAAAATATCTGTCCCTTCAACATGGAATGTCTGAGGGAAAATAATAGCCAGGGCTGTAACATCACCAGAAATGCAGCAATAACTTACTTACGCAAACAGGGTGTCTGTTCTGCCTCCAGCAATGTTATGACTCCTGAGTAAGAGCAAGTTCAGGGTAATGTTATATATTCCATAATATGAACATTCCACAATTCATACTCCACCCAAGACTGGAGCTCTTTTTTTGTCATTTGAGAGAACTGCTCAATGTGTCATAGAGTCATAGAGATATACAGCATGGAAATAGGCCCTTCGTACCAACTCGTCCAGGCCGACCAGGTTTCCTCAACTGAACTAGTCCCATTTACCTGCGTTAGGCCCATATCCCTCTAAAACTTTCCGATCCATGTACCTGTCCAAATGTCTTCTAAATGTGATTGTACCCGCCTCTATCACCTTGGAGCAGCTCATTCTATAGACACACCACCCTCTGTGTGAATAAGTTGTCCCTCAGGTCTCTTTCCCCTCTCACCTTAAACCTATGCCCTTTAGTTTTGGACTCCCCTACCCTGGGGAAAAGATCTTGCCTATTCACCTTGTCTATGCCCCTCATGATTTTATGTCGCTCTGCTTTTTCCTCCACGTTACTCATCTTTGGTTACCTGGTTCACCGAGTGAGCACTAGGACTTCTTATTGAGTCTATTCCTAGGTCTGGCAAAAGTCAGTTAGGTAGGATCACTGGAAGTGATCCCACCACCTACTTACCTTTGTTACAGAGCTAGCATGTGTGCCTAGGTGACACACTAAGAAGTCTCACAACACCAACTTAAAGTCCAACAAGTTTATTTGGTAGTAAAATCCACTAGCTTTCAGAGCGCTGCTCCTTCGTCAGGTAAGTGGGAGTTCTGTTCACAAACAGGGGACATAAACACAAACTCAGTTTACAAAATAATGGTTGGAATGCGAATCTTTATAGATAATCAAGTCTTAAAGGTACAGACAATGTGAGTGGAGAGAGCGTTAAGCACAGGTTAAAGAGATGTGTATTGTCTCCAGACAGGACAGTTAGTGAGATTTTGCAAGCCCAGGCAAGTCGTGGCGGTTACAGATAATGTGACATGAACCCAAGATCCCAGTTGAGGCCGTCCTCATGTGTGCGGAACTTGGCTATCAGTCTCTGCTCAGCGACTCTGCGTTGTCATGTGTCATGAAGGCCACCTTGGAGAACGCTTACCCGAAGATCAGAGGTCAAATGCCCGTGACCGCTGAAGTGTTCCCCAACAGGAAGAGAAGACTCTTGCCTGGTGATTGTCGAGCGGTGTTCATTCATCCGTTGTCGTAGCGGCTGCATGGTCTCCCCAATGTACCATACCTTGGGACATCCTTTCCTGCAGCGTATCAGGTAGACAACATTGGCCAAGTTGCAAGAGTATGTACCGTGTACCTGGTGAATGGTGTTCTCACATGAGATGATGGCATCCGTGTCGATGATCTGGCACATCTTGCAGAGGTTGCTGTGGCAGGGTTGTGGGTGTCGTGGTCACTGTTCTCCTGAATGCTGGGTAGTTTGATGCGGACAATGGTCTGTTTGAGGTTGTGTGGTTGTTTGAAGGCAAGAATTGTGGGTGTGGGGATGGCCTTGGCGAGATATTCATCTTCATCAATGACATGTTGAAGGCCCTGGAGAAGATGTCGTAGCTTCTCCGCTCCGGGGAAGTATTGGACGACGAAGGGTACTCTGTCCGCCGTGTCCCGTGTTTGTCTTCTGAGGAGGTCGGTGGGGTTTTTCGCTGTGGCGCGTCGGAACTGTCGATCGATGAGTTGAGCGCCATATCCTGTTCTTATGAGGGCACCTTTCAGCTTCTGGAGGTGTCTGTTGCGATCCTCCTCATCTGAGCAGATCCTGTGCATACGGAGGGTTGTCGTAGGGGATGGCTTCTTTAATGTGTTTAGGGTGGAAACTGGAGAAGTGGAGCATCGTGAGGTTATCCGTGGGCTTGCGGTACAGTGAGGTGCTGAGATGACCGCCCTTGATGGAGATGCGTGTGTCCAAGAATGCAACCGATTCCAGAGAGTAGTCCATGGTGAGTCTGATGGTGGGATGGAACTTGTTGATGTCATCATATAGTTGTTTCAGTGATTGTTCACATGAGTCCAAAGGAAGAAAATGTCATCGATGTATCTAGTGTATAGCATCGGTTGAAGGTCCTGTGTGGTGAAGAGGTCTTGTTCGAACCTGTACATGAAGATGTTGGCATATTGAGGTGCGAATTTGGTTCCCATGGCTGTTCTGTGTCTGGATGAAGAACTGGTTGTTGAAGGTGAAGACATTGTGGTCCAGGATGAAGCGGATGAGTTGTAAAATTGCATCTGGAGACTGGCAGTTGTCGGCGTTGAGTACTGAGGCAGTTGCAGCAATGCCATCATCGTGGGGGATGCTGGTGTAGAGTGCCGAGACATCCATTGTGACGAGGAGTGCTCCTGGTTCAACTGCTCAATGTGTGCTGAGTTTCTGTAGAAAGTCCATAGTGTCGCGACAAAAGCTGGGGGTTCTTTGTACAATGGGTTTCAAGATGCCCTCGACGTAGCCGGAGAGGTTCTCACACAGGGTCCCATTGCCTGATACGATGGGACGGCCGGGTGTGTTTGCCTTGTGTATCTTCGGGAGGCAGTAGAGAGGAGTACGTGGGATGAGAGCACGGAGGGTGCTCTGAAGGTCCGGATCAAAGGTCTTGATCAGTCTGTTGAGTTGATGGGTGTGTTCTTTGGTCGGATCTGCGGGTAACTGTTTGTAGTGTTCCTCGTTGTTCAGTTGTCGGTACACTTCTTTGCAGTAATCCGTTCTGTTCAGTATGACGATGGCCCCTCCTTTGTCTGCTGGTTTGATGACAATGTAGCGGTTGGTCTTGAGAGCGCGGATGGCGTTGCGTTGTGCTTGGGTGATGTTCGGGGCTGTCTTGTGAGTGCGGCTGATGAATCTGGTGTTGACGCACTTCCTGACGGCTTGGGCATACATGTCAAGTCGAGGGTAGCGGCCTTCCGGAGGAGTCCAATTCGACTCTTTCCTCTTCGGATGCACTGCGGATTTCACTGTTGGCTGTTCCAGTTCATTGGCTGTCTCATTGTGTTCGCTGTTGGCCTCTTGGGGTTTGTGGAAGAGCTCCCGCAGCCTCATTCGCCTGATGAATTCCTCTGTGTCTGCTAGTTTGCTGCGGACTGTGGTCTGTTTGTTGCTAGTTGTACCCAGCCTTCAGGAAAACAGTGACCACGACACCACACCACCCTGCCACTGCAACCTCTGCAAGACATGCTGGATCATCGACACGGATGCCATCATCTCACGTGAGAACACCATCCACCAGGTACACGGTACATACTCTTGCAACTCGGCCAACGTTGTCTACCTGATACGCTGCAGGAAAGGATGTCCCGAGGCATGGTACATTGGGGAGACCATGCAGACTCTATGACAATGGATGAATGAACACCGCTCGACAATCATCAGGCAAGAGTGTTCTCTTCCTGTTGGGGAACACTTCAGCGGTCACGGGCATTCGGCCTCTGATCTTCGGGTAAGCGTTCTCCAAGGCGGCCTTCATGACACACGACAACGCAGAGTCGCTGAGCAGAGACTGATAGCCAAGTTCCGCACACATGAGGGCAGCCTCAACTGGGATCTTGGGTTCATGTCACATTATCTGTAACCGCTACGACTTGCCTGGGCTTGCAAAATCTCACTAACTGTCCTATCTGGAGACAATACACATCTCTTTAACCTGTGCTTAACCCTCTCTCCACTCACATTGTCTGTACCTTTAAGTCTTGATTACCTGTAAAGATTCGCACTTCAACCATTATTTGGTAAATTGATTTTGTGTCTTTATATGCCCTGTTTGTGAACAGAACTCCCACTTACCTGATGAAGGAGCAGCGCTCCGAAAGTTCGTGGATTTTGCTACCAAATAAACCTGTTGGACTTTAACCTGGTGTTGTGAGACTTCTTACTGTGTTTACCCCAGTCCAACGCCGGCATCTCCACAACATGCCTAGGTGACCACAGAGCACAAAAATGCATGGGGGACCAGCACATCAGTTGTTTACTTGGCCCTGTCTGGCAAAAGGTAATAATCATCTGGAAGTCATTTGAAGTTTTGGCAAACTTCGCTATTTTGTACCTGAGTCAATAATAGGAGGGTACCTGTTGAATATTTAGTGGTATTTGGAGCTAATAAGACATGCTATTAACCTGATTAGCACAGGCTATGGAGATCGAGACAGCTCTTAATGACAAAGAGTTAACAGCAAATGAAACTCTTTCACAAAATGTATAACATCAAATGTTGTGGGCATAATTATGAGATGAGGATGTTTGAACGTAGATCAGGTGAGGTTAAATATTATTTCTAGGCTTATTTATGCCCAAGTAAACTCAAACTGTTGAAAAAATAATTGGCCCTGATATTTTAAAAATCACTGCCTGCATGTAATAATTCTTCTGCCTTTCCATATTATGCTTTTACGCTCTGCAATAAATTATGACAATCATTTATTAGGGTTTTTACTGAAGGATTTGACTTGTTTTCAATATTGTAAGCACAGCTGGTGAACAGAAAAGAACAGACAAATACCTATTTTCAAACTAAGATTTGTTTGGATTTACAGATTAGTTGAAAGCAAGCTGAAATTTCTAAAATGATTTTGAAATTATATGCACGGTATTTCAGTATGTTACGCTAGAATATTACTGCTGATATGTTATTTAATCGGAAGTAAAACAATTTCACATTGAGTGTTTTTCTCTAAGTACGTGGCCATAGTTGAAACTGGAGACATGAATTTAATCATAGAATCGTAGAATCCCTACAGTGCAGAAGAGGCCATTCAGCCCATTGTGTCTGCAGACTTTTACAGAGTAACTTGCCTAGGCCCTCTCATAGAGTCATAGAGTCATAGAGGTTTACAGCATGGAAACAGGCCCTTCAGCCCAACTTGTCCATGCCACCCTTTTTTTTAAAAAATCCCTAAGCTCATCCCAATTGCCTGCATTTGGCCCATATCCCTCTATACCCATCTTACCCATGTAACTATCTAAATGCTTTTTAAAAGACAAAATTGTACCCGCCTCTACTACTGCCTCTGGCAGCTTGTTCCAGACACTCATCACCCTCTGTGTGAAAAAATTGCCCCTCTGGACACTTTTGTGTCCAGTCTCTCCCCTCTCACCTTAAATCTATGCTCTCTAGTTTTAGACTCCCCTACCTTTGGGAAAAGAATAGAATCATAGAAACCCTACAGCGCAGAAGGGGGCCATTCGGCCCATCGAGTCTGCACCAACAACAATCCCACCCAGGCCCTATCCCTGCAACCCAATATATTTACCCCGCTAATCCCTCTAACCTACGCATCCTGGGACACTAAGGGGCAATTTAGCATGGCAAATCTACCCAACCTGCATATCTTTGGACTGTGGGAGGAAACCAGAGCACCCTGAGGAAACACTCGCAGACACGGGGAGAATGTGCAAACTCCACACAGTCATCCGAGGCTGGAATTGAACCCGGGACCCTGGTGCTGTGAGGCAGCAGTGCTAACCACTGTGCCACATGCCACCCAAAACGAGAAAGCCCAACGTGGACTCCATACCCACATCCCTGGGATTAAGAGTCCCATGTTCTACCGACTGAGCTAGCCAGGCTGCCAGCTACTTATTGGGGCAGTACAGGCTCGAAGCCGGCTGTCTTGTGGATGAGCTTGGGATACAGCAGCCTTCTTGGCTCTACTGGTATTTCTGCAGCTGCAACATCTTGGTTTAGGGACTTTGTGACTTTGATTGTGGTTTGGCTTCCTCCACCTTAGGACACCAAGTGCTTGTATCACAATTTCACAGTACAAAGAGATCCAGCACAGTCTCAGAAAATGTAACCTTTAAAAAAAATCCAGCCTACTAGAGTTAGGCGTGAATCCATTTCATTGTTTACAAACCTCGGGCTGGGAATTCATTTGCCCAATTTTTGGGCACTGGAGACCATGCCATCTGGGCTGAGGTGGGTCCCTGGAATACCTGCATACCGATCTTGAGCTGAATAATTGTGGTACTAGCTGATGTGCCTCCCGCACTCACAGTGGTTAGCACTGCTGCCTCACAGCGCCCGGGCCCCGGGCTCGATTCCCGGCTTGGGTCACTGTCTGTGCGGAGTTTGCACATTCTCCCCGTGTCTGCGTGGGTTTCCTCCGGGTGCTCCGGTTTCCTCCCACAGTCCGAAGATGTGCTGGTTAGGTGCATTGGCCATGCTAAATGCTCCCTCAGTGTACCCGAACAGGCGCTGGAGTGTGGCAACTAGAGGATTTTCACAGTAACTTTATTGCAGTGTTAATGTAAACCTACTTGTGACACTAATAAATAAATAAATTATTTACAGCTCCTTAATGCTGCCAGTGAGTTCCAGATGCAGAAGAAGGCAACAGCAGCATTGTTTGTTGAGCACCTGGTACAGGCAACCTGTTCTGCTTCAAGACAAGTTGCCCCTTAAAGAAAAACAACACAAACGTATATGTGATAAAACATTTAGGACTGAGTTGCAGAGAAATTTATTCATCCAGAGAGTGGTGAGCCTGTGGAATTCACTACCACAGAAAGCAGTTGAGGCCAACATATCGTATGTTTTCAAGATGTAGTTCTTGGGTAGCACGGTGGCACAGTGGTTAGCACTGCTGCCTCACAGCAGCAGGGTCCCAGATTCAATTCTGGCCTTGGGTCACTGTCCGTGTGGAGTCTGCACATTCTCCCCGTGTCTGCGTGGGTTTCCTCCGGGCGCTCTGGTTTCCTCCCACAGTCCGAAAGACGTGCTGGTTAGGTGCATTAGTGTACCCGAACAGGCGCCCGAGTGTGGCGACTAGGGGATTTTCACAGCAACTTCACTGCAGTGCTCATGTCAGCTTACTTGTGACAATAATAAATAAATTTAAACTTAATCAACTCTGTGGTCTACATGGTTCAGAGAAAATAGCTCAAAACAACTTCCATAATATTGCACTCTGTAATTTCTTAACCAACATTAACTGTCCGTGTTTGCGGTATGGATACCTTATTCTGCATAATGAAATGACATTCTCAGCCAAGATTCAAATAGAATTCTACACATTAGCCCACGCTATATCACACCATATCTATGTCTTTTCTCACAGTGCTTCTCCTTAGTGCTGGTGTATGGTATCTGATTTTATTCTCTAACCTGTCACGTCTTCTAAATATTCCTTACACAGAGGGGGTAAGTATGTTGTCCAACTACTTAGCTTCGGGTTCAGTGAACTCCAATTGAGATCCAGGCTGTCTTATGCTAGCTTGTGTTCACAAAATCACTGAATTGCCTCGTCACAGAAGGAGGCCACTCAGCTCATCCAGTCTGCACCAGTTCGCCAAGAGAGCATCATGACTTAGTGCCAATACCTCACACATTGTTTCTATTCAAATAGCCATCTGAATACGTGGGGTTACGGGGATAGGGCCTGAGGGGATTGTTGTTGGCGCAGCCTCAATGGGCCAAATGGGCTCCTTCTGCACTGTAGGGATTCTATGATTCTAATGCCATCTTGAGTGCCTCGATTGTACCTGTCTCTGCCACACCGTGATGTGGAGATGCCGAAGATGATGTGGAGATGTGGAGATACCTGTCTCTGCCACACCCCCAGACATTGCATTCCAAACCCGAAACCACTCTGGTGTGAAAAGGTTTTTTTGCACACCGCCTCGTGAGATGGCTTTAGTAACTGTTGCTGGCTGACCGGTTTTGCTCATTTTTGGTCCACTTACTGTCACCTGTGCAGAGAGACCGGACAGGGTAGATACAGTATCACTCTACGAGATGGTAGCCTTGTCAATGCTTACTCCAGCCATGTTCACTCGCTCACTCTGCAAGGGAAAATCAGTGAGGCCGGTGAAATCTTATTCCAAGCTCCCTCCACCTGAGAGTCACTCGAAGACTGGGGCCCAAAGTTTTATTAACAGCAGTCTGAGCATTCACATGAAATCCAGATGCCTGTTGTCACATGCTTCCTGGTAGACTGCAGTGCAAAGCATCCATCCTGAATAAGGTTGCAGATGGAGATAGTTGACTTCTCCAAGAGCGACAGTGTATTTTGCACTGAAGCAAGATTGCTATAGACAATCCTACTCAGGTGACAACCTCCTTTTGTGACAACACTGTCTCCTCCACCTTCACTCCATTTCCATTTATTTTATTTCATTTCTTCTTCCCACCTTATCCATTCATTTTTAATCACTTTTTATTCTTATTTTCACCTATTTTCATTTTTCCACTTCTGAAATCTCATTCTCCACCTTGTCTTCCAAACTGCACCCCCCTCCCCCCCACCCCCCCGCCCCCCCGCAATATCCAGGAGCCAACTGCCACATTCCTCAGGCTGTCCATTAACAACCTGTACCTTTGCTCTGCCATTCACACATTCCAGTCTCTTCATGGACGCTCTTAGCACCTTTCTCAGCCTTTATCATCACCATTTTAATCCCTTTTGTCCAATTACAGCTCCACCCCCCCCCCCCCCCCCCTCATAGTACAAATCTTGTTTGATTTTTTTTGCCTTCAGTTCTGATGAAGGGTCATCCAGAGTCGAAACGTTGGGTGGAATTTTCCCATCCCGCCCATCAGGGGAATCGTAGCGGGCGGGACACGGACCATGAAAAGGTCCGTTGACCTCGGGGTGGGATTTTCCGGACTTGGTTGGGGGGGGGCGGTGAGCGCAACGAAAAATTCCCAACCGTTAGCTCTACTCTCTCTCCACAGATGTTGTCAGACCAGCATTTTCTGTTTCAGATTCCAGCATCCGCAGTATCTCGCCTTTAACCTCCTTTTGTGTGCAGGTCCCGGGATGTTTGAATGCTGAGGCACTGCAGCTGAAGCAGACTTGAGCTGGTCCTCCAGTCATCGTGCTCTTCCTCTTCCTTGACCACTTGCTCCTTACTTGTGTGCTGTAACTCACCTGCTTCTATTTCCTGAAATTCACTACCTACATCCTCCGGATAAACGATACGGTGACTTCTGCTGGTACCCAGCCTCATTTCAGGTGGATCTGGACTGAAATTTTAAAGCGAGCCCCTAACTGAGGCCAATCAAATCCTTTACCCTCCACTTTTACTTTTTTGGCTGCAACTCGTGACACTACAAATTCCAGCCAGAATGGAGATGATTGGATAAATCCCCTCGTTAGTATAGTGGTTAGTATCCCCACCTGTCACATGGGAGGCTGGGGTTCAATTCCCCGGCGGGGAGCTGAGAGGTTGTCCAGAGTTGAGCTGGCAGGCGAGGTGTGCTGTTGGGGAGGCGATGGCCTTGTGGTATTATCGCTAGACTATTAATCCAGAAAGGAAGCTAATGCTCTGGGGACCTGGATTCGAATATCCGCCACGGCAGATGGTGGAATTTGAATTCAATTAAAAAAATCTGGAATTAAGAATCTGCTGATGACCATGAAACCATTGTCTATTGTCGGGAAAAACCCATCTAATGCCCTTCAGGGAAGGAAATCTGCCATCCTTACCCGGTCTGGCCGAGAGCCATAGCAATGTGGTTGACGCTCAAATGCTCTCGGGCAACTAGGGATGGGCAATAAATGTTGGCCAGCCAACGATGCCCATGTCCCACAACTGAATTTTTAAAATTGTGCCTGAAGTGTGAACCGCTTTAAGTGACTGGCACTGATTTTACACACATTTTACATTATGTAACTTTCCTCCACTTACAGCAACAATACAAATGCTGCATTAGAAATACACGCACAGTTGCTCAAACACCATCCATAAGATAAGCACATCCCAAAGATTAGAAGTAAACAGCCGTTTGAAACAACTCACAATGTATTGTTTACCTCCATGAATGTGAACACAGGGATTTCCAGCCTATTTGCATAATGTGACATAGTCATAGGATCACGATGTTTGCTCATTTAGGTGAAGTATTGCGTTGTTAAATGGATTTGTTTTGTCCTGGACCGAACAGATCCTTGATCAGTGTCAGCAGGGTGGACATAGTTCAGCAGTATGTCTTTGAAGGGTTAGGAATATTCCATGATGAACTGCAAGTGAGAATACAGTATGCTGCAAGGAATTGGCATATTTTCAAAGAGGACGTCGGACACAGATGGATTGATGTGTCCGTCTGAATCAAATTCTCAACAGTTCCAAAGTAACTGCGGAAATTGTGCAACGTGATATGTTGCAATTTGTCTTCGGAAAATCAACTCTACTCTGAAACAGAGTTCTCAGTCCCACCTTATATACCACAGTTAACTTCAACTAATGTTTAAGAGACAAATCATGTACCTGGAGACAGTGGCACAGTGGTGTTGTCACTGGACTAGTAATCCCGAGACCCAGGGGAGTGCTCTGGGGACCTGAGTTCAAATCCCACCACAGCAGATGGTGAAATTTGCATTCAATAAGAAATTGCAATTATAAGTTTAATGATGATCATTGTCGACTGTTGTAAAAACCCATCTGGTTCACTAATGCCCTTTAGGGAAGGAAATCCTTACCTGGTCTGACCTCTAGACCCACAGCAATGTGGTTGACTCTGAACAGCCCTCTGAAATGGACAATTAGGGATAGGCAACAAATGCTGGTCCAGCCAGCAACCCCCACATCCATGAAGGAATATTTTAAAAACCGGATATAATTGAAAGGGAAAGCATCTATGATACGCAGAGATATAAATTAAGCTCATTAGAAAATATGTGAGGGGTAATATCCTTGGAATCATGCACCTTTTGAATGTTCACTCAGCATTATAGGTTTCACTAACAATAAGCCAACTCATTCAACAGATGTCCATTTATTTTGTGTTAAAAATCCTACTCTCTAGAAAAGTAAGTTATTCATTCATTGGACATGGGTGTCGCTGGCTGGGTCAGTGTTCATTGCCCATCCCTAGTTGCTTTTGGAGTGCAGTTGAGAGTGAACCGCATTGCTGTGGCTCTGGAGTCACATGTAGGCCAGACCAGGTAAGAACGGCAGATTTCCTTCCCTAAAGGACATTAGCGAACCAGATGGGTTTTTCCGACAATCGACAATGGTTTCATGCTCATCAGTAGATTCTTAATTCCAGGTTTTTTTTTTATTGAATTCAAATTCCACCGGCTACCACGGCAGGAGTTGAACCCGAGTTCGCAGAACATTAGCTGAGTTTTTGGATGAATAGTCTAACGATAATACCACTAGGCCATCGTCTCCTCAGTAAAGGTACAAAGGCATCATTCTCTGGTTCCTGGGTAGCTTAAGGGAAACATGTGAGTGGATTTGCCCTCTTCAACCACACACCAAGGATATTGGTACGCATGGTGATTACTCCATCCAGCCTCAAGCCAGCAGCAAACCTGCCTTTGAAAACCTACCTGTCTCCACTGTTTAATGTTGAGATAGGCCTTCTACACATGAACAAAATAACCAATCAAAAGAAATCCACACAGAACATATTTCACATGTTTCTCAATTAAAGACTGAAGTAGATCGGTCTGAACTGGAAGACGTTCCACTAAGTAAGGAACTAAAAATAAGATTGGTTTTCTTGTTGTTCCTAGACACCACTATAATTACAAAGTAGAAATCCTTGTCAGCAATCACTGACTCCAATGGAATGGTAAGATTGGGTGGCAGGTAAATTAGGTGGCCAATTGGATCATGTCAGTTTCCCATTGGGCTGGTAAGATTAAAACTATCCCCATGGATTTAGGTAGAACTCGAAAGGTGATCGATAATATATGATGAGAGGATTGTTCTATGATGAGGATGGGTAAATTGGGCCTACGCTTTCTGGAGATTAGAAGAATAAGAGGTGATTTCATTGAAAAATACAAGATTCTGAAGGAGCTTGATGATGAGGAAAATGTGAGAATAAAAGAGGTTAAAGAGATGGCTTGATTCAAGCATAACTCTGGATGTTGAGGCTACCCCAAAGATTAAAGTGGCTGGGAGTTTACAATGTAATGGTATTCTGGTTTTACAGTGGCTGGTACTGTACAATTTAATAATATTTAGGTTTACAGCGGCTGGGAGTGTACAGTTTAATTGTATTCTGGTTTACAGTGGCTGGGAGTGTCCAATTCAATGGTATTCTAGTTTTACAGTGGCTGGGAGAGTATAATACAATGGTATTCTGGATTACAGTGGCTGGGAGTGTCCAGTTCAATGGTATTCTGGATTACAGTGGATGGGAATGTCCAACTCAATGGTATTCTAGAGTTCAGCTGGTGTTACATAAACATCAAGGATGAAGGCTGAAGAATTTTCAGTCTTCTGGTGCCCTTGAATGTGGTGCAGCCTTGACTGCACATGTCAACATGTTTAACTCCATTATATGTGTCATTTTGTTCTGATCACCTTTACAGAGCTTTCCTGTTGAAGTTTTCTCATGATGTGGAGATGCCGGCATTGGACTGGGGTAAGCACAGTAAGAAGTCTCACAACACCAGGTTAAAGTCCAACAGGTTTATTTGGTAGCAAATACCATAAGCTTTCGGAGCGTGCTGCTCCTTCGTCAGATGGAGTGGTCATCTGCTCTCCAACAGTGACGAGGGAACGAGCTATTTTGGATTTGGTATTGTGTAACGAGGTAGGTAGAATTAAGGATCTTATTGTGAAGGACCCTCTTGGGTCTAGTGACCACAATATGGTCGAATTTCTGATTCAGATGGAAGAGGAGAAAGTTTGGTCCCAAACCAGTGTCCTCTGTTTGAACAGAGGGAAATATGATAGGATGAGGGATGAATTGGCTAAGGTAGACTGGGAGAGCAGGCTGGCAGGTAGGATAGCTGAGGAACAGTGGAGGATTTTTAAGGAGATCCTTTTCAGTTCTCAGCAAAAATATATTCCAGCAAAAAACAAGGATTGTAAGAAAAGGGAGAACCAGCCGTGGATAACGAAGGAAATAAAGGAGAGTATTAAAATAAAAACAGCTGCGTACAGAGTGGCCAAAAATAGTGGAGAAACAAGTGATTGGGAAAAATTTAAGAAACAACAAAGAGAGACTAAGAAAGCGATAAAGAAAGGAAGGATAGACTATGAAGCTAGGCTAGCAATTAATATAAAAAATGATAGTAAAAGTTTTTATAAATATATAAAAAGGAATAGAGTGGCTAGAGTGAATGTTGGACCCTTGGAGGACGAGAGGGGGGAGTTAATAGTGGGAAATGAGGATATGGCTGAGTCTTTAAATAAGTTTTTTGTGTCGGTCTTCACGGTGGAGGACACAAATAGTTTGCCAAATATTAACGATAGAGGGTTGGCAGCAGGAGAAATACTTAATACAATTAATGTTACCAGAGAGGCAGTGCTGGGTAGACTAATGGGACTGAAGGTGGACAAGTCCCCGGGTCCGGATGGAATGCATCCCAGGGTATTGAAAGAAATGTCAGAGGTAATAGTGGATGCGTTAGTGATTATTTATCAAAACTCGTTGCATTCTGGGGTAGTGCCGGTTGATTGGAAAACGGCTAATGTTACGCCGCTGTTTAAAAAAGGAAGGAGACAAAAGGCGGGTAACTATAGGCCGGTCAGCTTAACGTCTGTAGTAGGGAAAATGCTGGAATCCATTATTAAAGAGGAGATAGCAGGGCATCTGGATAGAAATGGTTCGATCAATCAGACGCAGCATGGATTCATGAGGGGAAAGTCGTGCTTGACGAACATGTTGGATTTTTATGAAGATGTGACTAGGGCGGTTGATGGAGGAGAACCGGTGGATGCGGTGTTTTTGGATTTCCAAAAGGCGTTTGATAAGGTGCCCCATAAAAGGCTGCTGAAGAAGATTAGGGCACACGGAGTTGGGGGTAGTGTGTTAAAGTGGATTGGGGACTGGCTATCCGACAGGAAGCAAAGAGTCGGAATAAATGGGTGTTTTTCCGGTTGGAGGAAGGTAACTAGTGGCGTGCCGCAGGGATCGGTACTCGGGCCGCAACTATTTACCATTTATATAGATGATCTGGAGGAGGGGACGGAGTGTAGGGTAACGAAGTTTGCAGACGACACAAAGATAAGTGGAAAAGTGAATCGTGTGGAGGACGGAGAAGATCTGCAGAGAGATTTGGACAGGCTGAGTGAGTGGGCGAGGATATGGCAAATGGAGTATAACGTTGATAAATGCGAGGTTATACACTTTGGAGGAAATAATAACAAATGGGATTACTATCTCAATGGAAACAAATTAAAACATGCTACCGTGCAAAGGGACCTGGGGGTCCTTGTGCATGAGACGCAAAAGTCCAGTCTGCAGGTACAACAGGTGATCAAGAAGGCAAATGGGATGTTGGCCTATATCGCGAGGGGGATAGAATATAAAAGCAGGGATGTCTTGATGCACCTGTACAGGGCATTGGTGAGGCCGCAGCTGGAATACTGTGTGCAGTATTGGTCCCCTTATATGAGGAAGGATATATTGGCATTGGAGGGAGTGCAGAGAAGGTTCACCAGGTTGATACCGGAGATGAGGGGTTTGGATTATGAGGAGAGGCTGAGGAGATTGGGTTTGTACTCGTTGGAGTTTAGAAGGATGAGGGGGGATCTTATGGAGACTTATAAGATAATGCGGGGGCTGGATAGGGTGGAGGCGGAGAGATTCTTTCCACTTAGTAAGGAAGTTAAAACTAGAGGACACAGCCTCAAAATAAAGGGGGGTCGGTTTAAGACAGAGTTGAGGAGGAACTTCTTCTCCCAGTGAATCTCTGGAATTCTCTGCCCACTGAGGTGGTGGAGGCTACCTCGCTGAATATGTTTAAAGCGCGGATGGATGGATTCCTGATCGGTAAGGGAATTAAGGGTTATGGGGATCAGGCGGGTAAGTGGTACTGATCCACGTCAGATCAGCCATGATCTTATTGAATGGCGGGGCAGGCTCGAGGGGCTAGATGGCCTACTCCTGCTCCTATTTCTTATGTTCTTATGTTATGTTCTTAAGACCTGGGGACCTGGGTTCAAATCCCACCATGGTGAAATTTGAATTCATGACCATGGAACCATTGTCGATTATCGTAAAACCCCATCTGGTTCACTGATTTCCTTCAGGGAAGGAAATCTTCCACCCTGCTCCATGTGACTCCAGATCCACAGCAATATATGTGATTGACTCTTAAATGCCCTCTGAAATGGGCAGTTAGGGTTGGGCAATAAATGCTGGCCCAACCAATGACACCCACGTAAATGAATAAAAAAATAAATTTAGCATGCTCCCAGAACCTCCTCTCTGCCCCTCGTTGACAAAAGAGGGAGCAAACTATGTTCCCTTAACCAGCGGGTCGGTGGGGGGTGGGGTGAAGAGGGAAGGGTGGGGCATGGTGGTGGGAAAGATGGAAACAGAGGCCACATAAATCATCTTCCCCTCTTGTCCCCTTCCATTATCATGGTCTTTCTTGGTCTAATTAACTGCCAGTAACTGTGTTACACTGAAGCATCACTCCCACATATATTATATACTGTTTATATTTATTATTAGTGTCACAAGTAGGCTCACATTAACACTGCAGTGAAGTTACTGTGAAAACACCACACTCCGGCGCCTGTTTGGGTACACTGAGGGAGAATTTAGCAAGGCCAACCAGCACATCTTTCGGACTGTGGGAGGAAACCGGAGCGCCCACAGGAAACCCACACAGACACGGGGAGAACGTACAAA
Source organism: Mustelus asterias (assembly GCF_964213995.1). NCBI lineage: Eukaryota > Metazoa > Chordata > Chondrichthyes > Carcharhiniformes > Triakidae > Mustelus > Mustelus asterias. The sequence continues at coordinate 23,489,700 of NC_135815.1, read as the reverse complement.
CTCCACACAGACAGTGACCCGAGTCGGGAATCGAACCCTGGTCCCTGGTGTTGTGAGGCAGCAGTGATCACCATTCTGCCACCGTGCAGCCTACCCCATTTGAATGTTTTTGGATGTCTACCTTGTGCTTAGTAAATTTCTATTTTTTTTTAGTGAGCCAAACTCCATCATCTATCATGGTCCATCACTTTCTTCTCTGAATTTTCAGCAACTTTCTCCTTCCTCAGTGGTTCAGTCTCTTTTGTTTTCTCTTTTCTAGCTGGTTACACTTTTATTTATAGTTTCAGCAGTGATGTTGTGTTATAACTCGCTTATTCTGAAGGAGATCCCAGCCAAGCTGAGGCCTGAAGTGGTAAGGTTTGATATGAAGTTTGCAAGTACACGTGTTGACACCTTTACTCCTCGCCAGCTGTGGTAACACCAAGCACTCCACAATTTCCAGCTCACTCACTCTGATAAGCCCTTTGCTGGTGTTAGCACTGGTTGTTCCTTCCTCCAGATGTGCTGCAGTTCTGATCCCAGCTTCTGGTGATTCTGGTCCCAAAAGGAGAGCTCCCTGGAAGGAAAAACAACGGTTTCAGGTCACTGAAGGGAGAGAATGTAATTAGCAGACAGACAGGGAGACAGAAATAAAAAGAGAAAAATGGAAGAAGGAAAGTAACAGAGGTCCAAGAACACATCAACAGAACACATTCAGGTGAAAAGAAGAAAGATACTGGAAAAGAGTAACAGATAGTGAAACACAAAATTAGCAAAATGTATCAGTAAACCTGGATTCAAATCCAGCCAGGAACAATGGGAGATAGGTTCCCCCCCTCTCTGCCTTTCTGTCTGTCTCTCTCTCTCTTTCCCTCTCTCTCTGTCTCTGTATCTGCCTGTCTCTCTCTGTTGGTTTGTTTCTCTCTCTCTTTGTCTCTATGTGTTTGTCTGTCTCTCTCTCTCTTTCTCTCTCTCTCTCTCTGTCTGTGTCTGTCTGTCTCTCTCTGTTTTTCTGTTTCTCTCTCTCTCTCTCTGTATGTCTGTCTCTCTCTCTCCCTGATGACTGTGGAGATCCTCCATCAAACATGTTTGTGTGCTTCCTGTGGGACATTAGCTGACAACAACTCTTAAAGAAGCCACAATGGTTGAGATGAGAGTTTTTTAAAAACATCCCCGTGTGACAGGGGGAGCTTTACTCCATGGCCGGTTGTTTAAGTGGGAATGCTTGATGCTGGTGCCAAAATTGAAGAAGAGTTTGACTCTGAGCAAACATCCCAGGAATAGAAATTACACAAACACACACATAAACACACACACACACATAAACACACACACACACGTGCACGCACACACATATAAACAAACACACCCACACATAAACACACCCACAGAAAGGGCTGAATTTTGGCAGGTAACCTTTGAGCTGGTGGAGTGGTATAAAATTTGAAGCAATTGTGTTATGGGCACACTTCATGGCACTTACCTCCCCCACCCCACCCTGCTGTAATTTTACTCACAGAGTTAGAGGGATCAGGTGGTTCGCCCCTGGACCAGTTGAGATCGTTAGGTGGCTAATTAGCGGCCAATTAAGGGCTTCTTCCCATCCTGCCATAATTTTGTCAGGAGCGTGAAAGGACAGTTGCCAAGTGTGAAGCTTAAGCTGGTGGAGGACAAGGTGGGGCTGGGCAAGTACCTCCTTTGTCCCCCATTGGAGGAGTGCCCCCAAGTTACTTCCTCACTTCCCCTCCCACCTGGATTCCCTTCCCCACCCCAGCCCCTGCACTCCCTCCTTCTTAGGTATTTCAACCCCCCTCCCACAATGACCATTTACCTGCACACTAAGCTCCAATGACAATTGCTGATGGGACTGGGTGCAGTCCTAGCGGTGACCACTGCTTGGACCAAAGAGCTACCGGCCATTGATTGGCTGACAGCTTGGCGGAACTTCCTCTTGCCTTTGGAATTCAGCTTTCTTGTCCATGTTTGTACCAAAGTTGTAACGCTGGCTGAGTTTCAATGGTCCTTGCGGGACCCAAACAGAGGAACAGTGAGCAGGTAATAAATGGCGCTTGATAGATTAGTGGAAACCTTCCATCACTTGGCTTGTGTTTGAGAGTATTCTAACGGAATGGTTATTAGCTCTAATACGTTTATCCTGCATTTATTTATAGAGCACACCTGGATAACTATCCACTTTGTCAGGTACATACCAGTGTTGCAGCTTGTACTGGTTATGGGGCACTGCTAGTTTTACAGCACAGGTTTTCAGCAGTCAGATGCTGTCATGGCCCATGGCTCTTACTATATCCAGCTTAATCAGTTTTTTCTTGATATCACATGGATTGAGTTAAATAAGTCTAACATCTATGATGCTTAGACATCAGAAGGAGTTAGGTCATCTGAACCCATTCATGTTGAATTCTTCCGTTGTTTGCTTTAATAGAGGTTTTACCCCATGTGTCTTTGCCATGGAGAGGGGTTTGTTACAAACATTTAGTGCAATAACATTGATATCTTTGTATCTAACCTATAGGCTGGGCTATTACAGAGTCCCAAGGAGTGTGCTGGGAGATGGAGCAGGGGAGGGGAGTATGTGGGTCACCTTCCCACCATCACCGGCATTTTATCAATGATGAGAAAGGTGGATGGAAAGCCAACCTGTCCTTTAGACAATTGAGGCCTTTAAGCGGCCATTATGGCCTACCTGTGAGCTTAGGTGGTGGGGGGATGGGGGAATGGAGAGAGGGATGCTGGCAGTGGCCTCTTGATTGAGCAGCTTGTGGTGCAGAAAAGGCACCCCCCACCATCCCCCCGCCACCCTTGGCAGGAAGGGCCATCTCTGCTGAAAAACCCCTTTTCCCTTACAACTAACCTCCCATCCCTCAGAGAGGCCATCCTGGCTAGTCCTGGCTAGCCCCACAAACTCACCTTAATTCTGAGCCTCCTCCATGGTAGCTGATCCGAACCTGCTGCATTTCCAGCAGTAGCCAACAGTCCGGATGACATGGCTTGGAATTAAGAGCTGCTGGCCATCCCATTGACCAGTCGCTGTTGAGGGCAGGACCTCGTCTGTTAAAGGATCAAAAGCCCAATTGCAATAAGTTAATTGTCTTTTACATGTGAAATACAGTTGCTTCCACAATTGCCCAGGTGAGGTTGCCCCTGCTTTTCTGGCCATTGAATAGGGCTCCTGCCCCCCTGTAGAATCCCAGCTATGGTGAAATACAAAGAAAAGATTACCTTGTAATCTCACCATCCAGCCACTAGAGGGTGTGTAATTGGTTGAAAACCCAATTCCATTGATGAATTCTCACAAAGAGAGAACCTCACAATGACTGCTTTTTAGGCACCAAATATTGTCTTAAGTCTCCAATATGATGGGCAGTGCTTACTTGCCATATTCATGGGGGCAAAAAAATAATCGTTTTGGGCCCTTGTCTGATACAGGTTTTGGTCCCTTTGCAAATCCAAATACATGACCCAATGTTTGTTTATTATTGGGGTCCCTGAACATAGCTAGCACTGACTACTTTCAGGAAGATCAGGTCCATATCCAGCCTAAGAGGTAATCCTTAAAGAGGCTGCTGCAATAAGTCTGAAGAGATAGGAGAGGCACTAAATGAACATTTTTCGTCAGTATTCACACTGGTGAGGGACAGTGTCGAGGGGAGTACTGAGATGCAGGCTGTTGGACTGGATGGGATTGATGTTCATAAGGAGGAGGTGTTAGCAATTCTGGAAAGGGTAAAAATAGATAAGTCCTCTGGGCCGGATGGGATTTATCCTAGGATTCTCTGGGAGGCTAGAGAGGAGATTGCAGAGCCTTTGGCTTTGATCTTTGGGTCGTCATTGTCTACTGGAACGGTGCCAGAAGACTGGAGGATAGCAAATGTTGTCCCCTTGTTCAAAAAGGGGAGTAGGGACAACCCTGGTAATTATAGACCGGTGAGCCTTACTTCTGTTGTGGGCAAAGTATTGGAAAGGATTATAAGAGCTAGGATTTATAATCACCTGGAAAGGAATAATTTGATTAGGGATAGTCAGCATGGTTTTGTGAAGGGTAGGTCGTGCCTCACAAACCTTATTGAGTTCTTTGAGAAGGTGACCAAAGAGGTGGATGAGGGTAAAGCGGTTGATGTGGTGTATATGGATTTCAGCAAAGCGTTTGATAAGGTTCCCCATGGTAAGCTTTTGCAGAAAATACGGACACATGGGATTGAAGGTGATTTAGTGTTTTGGATCAGGAATTGGCTAGCTGGAAGAAAACAGAGGGTGGTGGTTGATGGGAAATATTCATCCTGGAGTTCAGTTACTAGTGGTGTACCGCAAGGATCTGTTTTAGGGCCACTGCTGTTTGTCATTTTTATTAATGACCTGGATGAGGGCGTAGAAGGATGGGTTAGTAAATTTGCAGATGACACTAAAGTCGGTGGAGTTGTAGACAGTGCGGAGGGAAGTGGCAGGTTACAGAGGGACATAGATAAGCTGCAGAGCTGGGCTGAGAGGTGGCAAATGGAGTTTAATGCGGAAAAGTGTGAGGTGATTCATTTTGGAAGGAGTAACAGGAATACAGAGTACTGGGCTAATGGTAAGATACTTGGTAGTGTGGATGAACAGAGGGATCTGGGTGTCCATGTGCATAGATCCCTGAAAGTTGGCACCCAAGTTGATAGGGTTGTTAAGAAGGCGTACGGTGTGTTAGCTTTTATTGGTAGAGGGATTGAGTTTCGGAGCCAGGAGGTCATGTTGCAACTGTACAAAACTCTGGTGCGGCCGCACTTGGAGTATTGCGTACAGTTCTGGTTGTCGCATTATAGGAAGGATGTGGAAGTGTTGGAAAGGGTGCAGAGGAGATTTACCAGGATGTTGCCTGGTATGGTGGGAAAATCGTATGAGGAAAGGCTGAGGGGCTTGAGGTTGTTTTCGTTAGAGAGAAGAAGGTTAAGAGGTGACTTAATAGAGACATACAAGATGATCAGAGGATTAGATAGGGTGGATAGTGAGAGCCTTTTTCCTCGGATGGTGATGGCTAACACTAGGGGACATAGCTTTAAATTGAGGGGTGATAGATATAGGACAGATGACAGAGAGTAGTAAGGGCGTGGAATGCCCTGCCTGGAGCAGTAGTAGACTCGTCAACATTAAGAGCATTCAACTGGTCATTGGATAAACATATGGATGATATTGGAATAGTGTAGGTTAGATGGGCTTTAGATTGGTTACACTGGTCGGCGCAACATCGAGGGCCGAAGGGCCTGTACTGCGCTGTAATGTTCTATGTTCTATGTTCTATAAACCTATTAAATGTTTTTAAGTATATTACCCGAATGTGGAGCAGGGAAGACCTGTCTGGTGCCACGTTTAAACCTCCTGCTAATCCTGAATATTGCCCTACCTGATTTCAGCTTTTTCCAGGCTGGATCAGCCCACCATCCACTTTTTCAAATCACCAGTGCCCTCCTAACCTGATTATGCTCTCCCCAATCCAATTGTCTCTCTAACTCCTCCTCCCCACGTATCGATTTCCATTAACAAAATATTCAAGGATGGCTCTGGAGATAATACGTTCTCTCTTTGCCGGAGGACTGTCCCGGACATCAGAGGAGCTTTCCCAGCTTGCTGGATGGGTGATAATGAGAGCCAAGGCCAGCTCTCAGGTGCAAATCCTATCCATCCTGACACTCCCTGCACCTCATTTTAGGTGTATTTGATTTTCTAAATCATCATGTCTTTTTTGGCACTGTAACCATACTCCAGTGGAAACAACAGCAACTCGGTAAGACCTGTTTCAGAATTACCATTAATGACTGCTGATAGCAGAGAACAGCCAAGAGAAATTCTGCTTTGACATCAACGAGTAACATTTTTTCCCTGGAAATTGAACAGGTCAACAATCCACATTAGGGAAGTCACAATTACCTCCTTATTTAAACTGCTGCCTACAGGGAAAGGTTTCAAAATGATGATATTAACCTAGAGATAGACTAATATCAGAGAACGGGCATAGGGCAGCGGGGGAGGGCCTGGGTAAGGTACCCTGGCAGAGAGTCGATGCAGTCTCGATGGGCTGAAAGGCCTCCTTCTGCACCGTGGGGATTCTATGCTTCTAGAGAGAGTTTATTTATTGGTAAGTTGTGGGGTCCATGTCAAATCTTCAGATAAATCGAGGCTTATTCAAAGCTAATTGATGATCCTGTAGCAGAGTTCTCCTTTTAGGCTAATTCCCAAAGCCAACAATACAAACAATCTCAAATTGATTATGGGTCATTGCTGGTGCAAGTCCACCTCAAAGTTACCACACTCAAAAGCAGTTCATTCTGTGACATGCTTTCAGAAACTTCAACGAGATGTAAAACTCAGGTATTGTTTGTTACTCTTTAAATGCTTTTTGGAACTTACTGAATGTCGAGATACAGTGGTTCCCTTGTCCTGGGCTTTGATTGAAGTGTTGTCCATTCTGACAAAAGAAGGAGATTGAGAAGCAAAAAGGCTTGTTGAATTTGGTCCCAATTTACTGTCAAAATTTGAAGTTCAACATTAAGGTAGAGACTCTGGAAAGTATAAGCGAGAGCGTTATGCTGGCAAATTTGTGTTCAAATAGCTGCTTGGTCATTATCTTCAACATCTCAGAGCCAAAACTCTCCAAAGTTGGAAATCATATCTTGGAGGAGGAAAGACTTTTAAAAGTCTGGTGGAAGAAGATATCCAAGGCAATTTAAAAAGATTGCAGTATGCCTTTTGCAACTCCCTTACAGAGAAATTAATTGCAATGGATGAAATTGGTCCCAAAACCCATTTCAAGTATAAATCACTGCAATTGGAAAAGGTCCTAACAATTGGCCCTAAATTGGCTTTTCACCAGTTTAAAACTATGCCCCTTGTTTATTCCATGTTATACATTGAAGGGTTTGTCTTTTCAATAGAGTTTGCTATCTTTTATAACTCCAATAAGATCTCCTTTCAGACACCTCTTTATAGGTGAGGCAATGGCCTAGTGGTATTATCGCTAGACTATTAATCCAGAAACTCAGCTAATGTTCTGCGGACCCAGGTTCGTAATCCCGCCACGGCAGACGGTGGAGTTTGAATTCAATTAAAAATATCTGGAATTAAGATTCTACTGATGACCATGAAACCGATGTCAATTGTCAGAAAAGCCCATCTGGTTCGCTAATGTCCTTTAAGGAAGTTAATCTGATATCCTTACGTAGTCTGGCCTACATGTGACTCCAGAGCCACAGCAATGTGGTTGACTCTCAACTGCGCTCCAACGGCAACCAGGGATGGGCAATAAATGCTGGCCAGCCAGCGACACCTATGTTCCACAAATGAATAAAAAAAAGTTGTAGGGTCATTTTTTCTGGCTCTTTTTAATATGATCTTAAAGCATTGTAGCTCTCGTTTCAAATCATTTGATTGCAGTTTATCACTGTTCAATTTGGGGACTTCATCATCAGCTTACATTGCACTTAATTTCTGAAATATTTAATATACGGCAATGTGTCAGCAATGTCATCAACACTGATGAATAGCAGTCTTTGATGATGTCCTGTCAATTTCTGAACAATCATCTATGTACCTTCATGCTATTAAATGTCACTCACCTTTGTTTTAATACAACTGCATTTATCTCCACCTATTCTTCCCGCTGCCTCAGAAAAGCAGCCAACATAATCAATGATCCCACGCACCCCAGACATACTTTCTTCCACCTTCTTCCATCGGGAAAAAGATACAAAAGTCTGAAAACACATATCAACTGACTCAAGAACAGCTCCTTCCCTGCTGCCATTAGACTTTTGAATGGTTCTATCACACATTAAGCTGATCTTTCTCTTCACCTTATTGGTAACTGCAACACAATATTCTGCACCCTCTCCTTTCCTTCTCCCCTATGTACTCAATAAACGGTATGTTTTGTCTGTAAAGCACAAGAAACAATACTTTTCACAGTATCCCAATACATGTGACAATAACTACCTTACCCTACCCTACCTTACCCTATCCAATTTGATTGCTACCTGACAAAATTATGGCTATTTAACTCCAGGCAGATTTAGACAATGGGTAGCCAGAGCACATGGAAATTCAAAAATTGCCCCCAAAAAATAAATCTTGAACTATTTTAACTCCTGGTCTTTATTTAAATCCAGTCAAAGGATTTCTTTGTTGTTCTAGGAGGGAGGTCAGCGAGAAGTGGAGTAAAGTCATGCAGCCCAGGTGCTGCCTGCTGATACCAAGTTGGCTTTAGGGACTGGCTGGACTACACCCCAGGGTTCTGAAGGAGATAGATGAGGAAGTTGTGGAGGCATTGGCGGAATCACTGGAGGCAGAGAAGGTCTTGGAGGACTGGAAAAAGACTAATGTAACACACCTGTTTAAGAAGGGAGAGAGGCAGCAGATGGGAAATTATAGACCAGTTAGCCTGACCTTGGTCGTGGGTAAGATCATGGAGTACATTATTAAGGATGAAATTGTAGAGTACTTGGAAATGCCTGGTTAAATAGGGCTGAGTCAGTATGGTTTCGTCAAAGAATTCTTTGAGGAGGTAACAAAGAAATTAAACAAAGGAGAACCAGTGGACGTGATTTTTATTTGAAAGCCTTTGACAAGGTGCCTCATAGGAGGCTGCTAAATAAGCTAAGAGCCAATAGTGTTAGAGGCAAGATACTGACATGGATAGAAGATTGGCTGATGGACAGAAGGCAGAGAGTGGGGATGGCAACCAGTGACTAGTGGTATTCCACAGGGGTCAGTGTTGGGACCATAGCTTTTCACTATATACATTAATGATCTGGAAGATGGAACAGCGGGCATGGTTGCTAAATTTATGTAGAGGGACAGGCAGTGTTGAGGAAGTGGGGAGACTGCAGAATGACTTGGACAGGCTCGGAGAGGGGGCAAAGAAGTGGCAGATGGAGTACAATGTGGGAAAGTGTGAGGTTATGCACTTTGGTAGGAAGCATAGAGGTGTCGACTATTTTCTAAATGGGGAAAGGCTTCGGAAATCTGAGGCACAAAGGGACTTGGGAGTCCTAGTTCAGGACTCTCTTAAGGTTAACATGCAAGTTCAGTTGGCAGTTAGGAAGGCAAATTCAATATTAGCATTCATTTCTAGAGGGCTAGAATACAAGAGCTGGAATGTACTGCTGAGGCTGTATAAGGCTCTGGTCAGACCCCATTTGGAATATTGTGAGCAGTTTTGGACTCCATACCTAAGGAAGGATGTGCTGGCCTTGGAGTAGGTCCAGAGGAGGTTAACAAGAATGATCCCAGGAATGAAGGGTTTGTCATATGAGCAGCGGCTGAGGAGCCTGGATGTATACTCGATGGAGTTTAGAAGGATGAGGGGGGGATCTGATTAAAACTTATAGAATACTGAGAGGCCTGGATAGAGTGGATGTGGAGAGAATGTTTCCACTGATGGGAGAGACTAGAACTCGAGGGCACAACCTCAGAATGAAGGGACGCTCCTTTAAAATTGAGATGAGGAGGAATTTCTTCAGCCAGAGGATGGCGAATCTGTGGAACTCATTGCCGTAGAAGGCTGTGGAGGCCAGATCATTGAATGTCTTTAAGACAGATATAAATAGGTTCTTCAATAAGGGGATAAAGGGTTACGGGGAGAAGGCAGGAGAATGGGGATGAGAATCATATCAGCCATGATTGAATGGTGGAGCAGATTCAATGGGCTGAATAGCCTAATTCTGCTCCTATATCTTATGGTTTAATGGTCTCAGAGAGAGTATGTATGCTCCACCAGGTCCCAAACAATAGTGAAAAATAACATGAATGTGTGGCCTCTCCTGGCATTATCTACCCCATTGGAAAGCTGCAGCCAGTTACCTGCTCAGGCCACCAGTTAAAATTGTTTCCAACATGTTTAAGGAAGACTTGCTGTCTTTTGTTGGGTGCCCTTATCATCTCGCTATTAATTCTAAATGGTGAGTTCCTAGCAGCTTTCTGGTGGGCAAATAACCTGAGCGGCATATCCAGTTGCTTGATATCTGCCCCCACGTGTACCATTTGCAGTTTAGAAGTGTGAGAGGGGATCTCATAGAAACTTATAAAATTCTAACAGGATAAGACAGGGTAGATTCAGAAAGAATGTTCTCAATGGTGGGGGAGTCCAGAACTAGAGGTCATAGTTTGAGGATAAGGGGTAAATCTTTTAGGACTGAGGTGAGGAGAAATTTCTTCATCCAGAAATTTCTTCACTCGCCAGAGAGTGGTGAACGTGTGGAATTCACTACCACAGAAAGTAGTTGAGGCCAAAACATTGTGTGATTTCAAGAAGAAATTAAATATAGCTCTTGGGGCTAAAGGGATCAAGGGATATCAAATATGAAGACCACACATAACATTTAACGAAAGAGCAAAGAAAGCAATGCATTTCAGAATCCAAGAAATGCATTGAGGTCATCAAGACCCCCAGAGCTACTCGAGTCCAAAGTGACCCCTGAATCCCTAGCTAAGTTGGTTACGCCTCATGCTTTCATTGCTTGGCTGAGTCTTAACCCTCAAAAAGCTTCCTTCAGTTTGGAAGCACTGTGCTAGCATTAGCTGGAAATGTCTAATAGGAAATGGTCAAAGTTAATTGTTCCCAGATTCATAATATCTGATCTAATACCAAACTACAGTCTCGTTTTTCTAAAGCCACTGATGCCAAGGAGTTGGATAGCGTACAGAATTAAAACAAGAATAATCCTCATCAAATGAATCAAACATATCTTACCTCTTTCGCTTGTGACTTCCATTAGGTTACCACTACGAATCGTGCAGTGAAAATTCACCCGAAACGCAGCTGGTTAGTGTCCACATTCTAAAAATGCTTTCCAAGCTAGGTCAAGAGATTCCATCAACCAAAATTCTTGTGACCTGAAAGGCTTAGGAACATTTAAGCATAGTATTAATAACATTTCATGAATCTCTGCTTCACATCGAATTGCATGGAATTTACAACACAGAATCAACTCATTCAACCTAACCAGTCCATGTTGGTCTTTTTCCTTCACACGAATATTAATCTCAGGTCCGCTCTGCTCCCATATCCCTTTATTTCATGTTCTCTTCACATCTGCCTAACCTATGCTGAAAAGTTATTCCTAAAAGCAAAAGCTTCATTCACTAAATTTGGAAATACATTCCACAGCTTTACAACCCTCTTCAGCGCCTTCCACGACCGCTGGGCGCCGCAGGGGCTGGGGTGTATTATCGACCCCGATAATCACCTTTTGGTTTGACGTTTTAAGTTTCCTTTCGACTTTGTTTTTGGTTCGGGCTGTTCCCCCCCTTCCTTTTGGGGAGCTGCCCCTTTTACTTTGTCCCTAAGTTAATTTGAGTTCGTTTACTTGATTGGTATCAAAAGAAATACAACCCTCTTCAGAAATAAAGTATGCCCCAAATAGTTTACATTTAACCTTGTATGAATGACCATTCACTCCAAATCTCTTAGCCATTGAAAATGGTCTAAGAATGATTTTAAATCTGAGTTGAAATCACCTGGGAGACTTGCTTGCCCACACTCTGCTCCTTCTCCCAGTCTTCCATTTTAATCTATTGTCCAAGCTGGTGAGAAAGGCAGACCAGCAGAGTCAATCTTCAGAGGTGTGTATTGGGCTCTGATTATCTAATTGCAGCCCAGCAGCTATCCTAGCTGGTGGTCTGGGCTGGGGAGCAATAATGGCTATCATGCCAGAGGGGCATAGTGTAATGACTTCAATCAGGCCATTGAGATTGGCCGATTGGAATATGAACTCCCTGATTAAGGAGTCAATTGATGGGGAAATCAGGGAGTCTTTTCCTTGTATTTAACCGGGAGTGTCAGTTCCTCTGGGATTCCCGAAGGTAGACTGCTGACTGATAGCACTCTGTGTACTGCTGCTGGAATTGTAAATAAAGGAATTTTGGTGAAGGGACTTCTGCCTCTGAAGACTTATTACACATAGCCTGCAGTAAGGACTAGAACCAGAGGATACCTTTCCTTGTGGGGCCAGGCGGAGCAGGAGTGTTCGTTCCCTACCAGCAAAATCTAGGCCTCCTTTGCCTTGGGTTCCCAGTCCTTCAATTGTGAGGCTTCCTAAAGTCCCCTCATTACAACGTGCCCGAGTGTCAGGAACCTTGTCCTGCCAGATGATGTTACACTCAAGTCAGCTGCCATTTCCCAGATGTTTCAGCTGGGCACCTGACCTGGGGCATGCAGATGAGGCCCAGGAGTTTTAACCACTCAAATCTCATACCACTGGGGTCATGCTTGTCACCAGTCACAGTCCACTCTTGGCCAATTCCCACCCTGAGTTTCTGTTTTTTTCTATTCTGTCTCATCCCAACAAAATTATGTACACTTCTATCACATCATCCCATGTTCCCTGTTTAATTACATCAGCCACATACTCTTCCAGTTTCTCCAGCTAACAAAAAATTCCACATTAACTATTCGGCCCAAAATGACAAACCAAATTCATTAAATTATTAAATACTGGTGGGATTAAAAATAATAAATTCTAAGTATTGCCGAAAAAGACATTTAATCAAAGCTTTGTTTTCTTGCACTCATCAGGACAATCGCAAGAATACCAATGTCAGGGGAAACAACAACTTTATACTGTATGAGAAGAGAGCGTTGATTTGTTGGCAAGTGAATTCTAATTGTTAGAAGTGTTGCCATGGAGAGTGCACCAGTTAATGGTGACTGACAGTTAACTGTCACGCATCATTTGAAAGGCATTGCCCTGAGGAATGAACCAGCAAATGGCTGTCACTTATTTTGTTTAGCTGAAACAGGTGCAATGTGTATACCTGTTTTTTCTGTCTGCAAAGAACAGGGTCCTGTGTATTAATGTATGTAGTGCATGCAAATGTGCCACACAATGAGCCTGACTGACAATCTTAAATTGGTTGTCAGTATAATTTTAGCGCACTGAGAATTATTTAGCAAATGTTGTCCAATTGCAGATTCACATCTAATGTTGGACACTGTGCTTTGAGTTTTGAAAGCACAGACTGATTGGGTGCGACTGTACCTTGCCTGTTGCGAACAGTGGAAGGGATTGTCCTGATGAGTACAAGATGAAAAGCTTTGACAAAATGTGTTTTATTCAGCAATATTCAAGTTCTGCATTATCAAATGACTAGATTGTTATAAATTAAATTCAAAGCATATAGAATAGCTTTAATATCTCTTGCAATTGGTTTAGGAATACAGGAACAGGAGTTCTTAAATCCAAGCATGATCTATACCTCAATTCCATTTAAGCTCCTTTATCCTCTGATAAACCCTTACAGAACAAAAATCTATTGACCTTAATCTTAGAAATCTCTATTGATCCAGAATCCAATAGCAATGTGTACAAGCTACTCACTTGCTATGAACTTGGCAAGGCCGGGGATGTAGAGGTTTTGCTGAATTTCATGGTAAGACCTCACAAACAGAAAATTTATTCAATTTCCGTGGTGGCACAGTGGCAGGGTGGTACAGTGGTTAGCACTGCTACCTCACAGCGCCAGGGACCTGGGTTCCATTCCGGCTTCGGTCATTGTCTCTCCGTGTCTACGTAGGTTTCCTCCGGGTGCTCCAGTTTCCTCCCACAGTCCAAAGATATGCGGGTTAGGTGCATTGGCCATGCTAAATTGCCCCTTAGTGTCTTGGGATGCGTAGGTTAGAGGTATTAGTAGGGTAAATATGTGGGTTTACGGGGATAGGGCCTGGGTGGGATTGTTGTCGGTGCAGACTCGATGGGCCGAATGGCCTCCTTCTGCACTGTAGGGATTCTATGGTTTCCTTTCTGGCTATCGGGTAAAATGGATGTAGGGCAGGAATGGCTGGAGGCTGTATCTTGGGATCTAATAAACAGGAGTGAGGGAAGGTTGAGTCCTTAGGGCTTGGAGACAGAAGGCGGGATTTTACGGCTTCGCTCATCCCAAAACTATAAAATCCTGCCTGAGGTCAACGAACCTTTCCATGGTCCGCCCCTTGCCGGCTCCGATTCCCGTGGCGGGCGGGACAGTAAAATTCCGGCCAGAGGCTTTGATGCAGGGGTGGGGGAGGGGGGCAGTTGTGATTGTGGTCGGGTCACAGATGGACAGAGAGAGAGAGAGGGAGAATGTGATCGACGGCGGAGGGGAGAGGGTGGAGGTCATCCAAATAATTCATTGAGAGACTGGGTCAAGAGGAACAAGAAAGGCTGTGAAAGACACTTACTCCTGCAGCCCTTTCACTGCCAGTTCCCAGCCCATCCCCAGTTACAGATAACATTTAAATTGGACCCCCAATTTTACTGTGGGTGTCTGATTTAAATATGTTAATAAATAGCCCCATCTCTACAGCTGGACAACCAGACGTCTAGACACCCATTGCCATTAAAACAGCAACAGGCGTGGAGGCAACGGGGTAGAAGTCGCTTTAAATCATCAAATCTCCGACAGGGTTAGTTATTTCTTTCACAGATTGGTTAGGGAGCTTTGTATAATGTACCAAAGCACAGCTGTCTGAGGGCAAACAACCACAGTCGATAAATAATAGAAGCAAAATATTCAAACTGCATAACTCCAATACAATACAGAGCTGCCGCACCAAGTAGATGCCCCCATCAGTTCCACTCTTGGGGGTTTTAAGCATTATTGTGACACTGTAATTAAAATAAATACTGCTGGCAAAATAGATTGTTTGAATATGTTATTTTTCCCAGCTTCTCCTTTAAATGTAATTCAAGCATTATGCCAGCAGGGAGTGAGACTGAGGCAGCATTGCGGAGAGGTAGGTAATCCTCTCCAAGGCGGTTGTCAGTAAACTATGCAATTCGGGGGTGATTTCCTTCCATCCTTTAGAGCCGGGCCTTCCCATATCCTGGAGATTCCAAGGTCTGTATGATTGGTAGCTGGTGCTAAATTCAACATATGGTGAGAGCTTAATACCAACCCTAGCTTTCCATGTTGTTGAAGGTAAATTAATAGTTAAAATAAATACAAGCTACCAATGTACCAACAAATTCACGGAATCACTTACATTGCACAGAAATACATTCAAGTTTCAACACAGAGATGGACCATTCAGTCCGACCAATCCATGGTGGCTTTTGTCTCATTCGTGAGCAAATTGTTCTAATCAGACCTATCCATCCTCTTCGCTTCAACACCATTTCTCATCCATCTACTCAATCTAACCTTGAAAAGTAGTTTCTGTCATAACCTCCCAGTGAATTACAGAATCTCAAAACTCACCATGTGAAGAAGCTTCCCCAGTCCTCGCTTCTGAATCACTTACATTTATTCTTGTATCCGTGGCCCTTTTTCTTTCTTTTAATCCTTTCACGGGATGTGAGAGTCATGGGCAAAGCGCGTGATGCCCAACCCTATTTACGCTTGAGAAGGTGGTGGTGAGCTGCCTTTCTGAAGCACTGCAGGCCATCTGGTGTAGGTACACCCACAGTTCCTTTGGGAGTTCCAGGACTTTGACTCAGCAACATTGAAGGAATGGCGATGTAGCTCCAGTCAAATTGTTGTATGAGTTGAACTGGAACTTGCACTGGTGATGTGCCCCTCCATCTGTTGCCCCTTTCCTTCTATGTGATAGGTGCTGTTGAAGGAACTGAGTTCCTGTAGTGCATCTTGTATATGGTACACATGGCTGTCACAGTGCACTAGAAATGGGGGGAATTAATAGAATCCCTACAGCGCAGAAGGAGGCCATTTGGCCCATTGAGTCTGTACTGACCACAATCCCACCTAGGCCCTATCCCTGTAACCCCACATATTTCCCCACTAATCCTCTAACCTATACATCCCGGGACACTCAGGGGCAATTTAACATGGCCAATGCGCCTACCCTGCACATCTTTGGACTGTGGGAGGAAACCGAACCACCCAGAGGAAACCCATGCAGACACAGGGAGAACATGCAAACTCCACACAGACAGTGACCCAATCCAGGAATCGAACTCAGGTCCCTGAAGCTGTGAGCCAGCAGTGCTAGCCTCTGTGCCCCCCTTGTTTAATGTTTAAGGTGGGTGAAAGGGATTCTGATCAAGTGGGCTGTTTTGTCCTGGATGATGTTGAACCTCGAGTCTTTTGGAGCTGCACTCATCTAGGCAAGTGAAGAATATTCCATTGCACTCCTGACTTGTGCCTTGCTTTGGGGAGTCAGGAGTTGAGCTACTCACGGTGAAGTTTGTAGCCTCTGACTTGCTCTTGTATCCACAATATTTACCATATATGGCTTGTCCAGTTAAGATGTTGGTCAATGGTAAACCCCAGGATGCTGATGATGGAGGAAGCACTTCTGGTTGTGACATTGACTGTCAAGGACAGTTGGTTAGTCTGGACCCCTCATCTACTGAAAACAATTTATTTCTTTCTACCGTGTCCCATCCTTCCATCATTTTAAATAGATCTGTTTTGTTCTACTGAAAATTAAACAAGTTTTCCATATTTACATTTTGTTTCTATTTTTACTTCCATTGGGATGAAGCCATTTATTAAGCCTTCAGTTACAAAATCACACTCTGAGTGGAATTCGACAAATTTTACAGATGAGAACTGTCCTTCAGATCTAAGTCAAGTTTGGAAGAAAACACAACACCCTTTCTTATTATCTTTTCCACCCGAAAATCCTTGTACTCAGCCTTCAAGGAGATCCGCCTGAACAAGCTTTCCTTCAGCTGCTATCTCTATCCAAAATGTTTTTGTTGGCTATGATGCAGATTAATCGCAGTGGCAGCTAATAGGTTCGACAGATTCCATTTGATGAACCGATTTTGGCTCAAACACAGTTTATACCTTAGATAGTTTGTTGATATTCACAAAAACATGTGCTAAAAACATTGGTGATTCACATGTGATCAGGAAAATTCCCAGAGTTGGAGGCGCAAATAGTTCTCATCCAGGACTAGTTGCTGAACAGACTTTCAACTGAAAAGGCAAGTTAGCAAATAAGGAACGGGAGGCAAAGAAAGGATTGCCTAATTTTCCTCAAAAGTGTGGGGTCAGCCATTTCATGAAGAGTGTTGAATGCTATCCTTTCTGCTACTTGGCTATTACGGGCAACACGGTGGCACAGTGGTTAGCATTGCTACCTCACAGCACTAGGGACCCAGGTTCGATTCCCAGCTTGGGTCACTGTGTGGAGTCTGCACATTCTCCTCGTGTCTGCGTGGGTTTCCTCCAGGTGCTCCGGTTTCCTCCCACAGTCCAAAGATGTGTGGGTTAGATGAATTGGCTCTTTGTGTCAGGGGGACTAGCTGGGGAAAATGCATGGGGTTATGGGGATAGGGCCTGGGTGGGATTGATGTCGGTACAGACTCAATGGGCTGAAAGGCCTCCTTTTGCACTGTATGATTCTATTATTGTTTTTGACAAGTTCACAACCACCGTCATTTCCATGGATCCATTGGACATAATTTTTCAGAGGATGAGGGTGGTTCGACAATGTGGTCAGCCAGACAAATTCTATACAGCTTTCTAATCTATGTACAAAGGCAATTCTTCTATCCAAAGTTGGCCACTAAAGATACAGAGGGTAATATTCAAGTTTGCCACTTGGCATTACTCCGCGTTGTACCGCCCATCTAATTCTTGCTTGCAAAGTTGAAAAGTTTAGCGGGTAAAGGATCTGTTTAATCTTTTGGGGAGAGAATTTCCTTGTGCAACATTATAAATAGATTGAATGGCAAGTTACATCTTAGGCCCATATGCAATGTCTGAGTCCCCAAGAGAATTTCAGCAGCAGAGGTGGCATACTTGGCATTGTCGTGTGTTATGTGTATGAGTGTTGGTGAATGGTTGGAATATTCATCATTGGAAGATAGGATGAGAATGAAGATGTTTGGCAGGACTCTGGATTAGGAGTTGATGTGGGTTAGTAGGAATTTAGATAAAGTGCTGGGCGGCATGGTAAAAAGATTTATGAAAAAGTTATATGACGTATACTCCAGAGAATCCCTACAGTACAGAAGGAGGCCATTTGGCCCATCAAGTCTGCACCGACCACAATCCCATCCAGGCCCGTAACCCCACATATTTACCCTGTTAATCCCCCTGACACTAGGGTCAATTTAGCATGGCCAATCCAACTAACCCGCACATCTTTGGAGCGTGGGAGGAAACCGGAGGAAACCCACGCAGACACAAGGAGAATGCGCAAACTCCACACAGACAGTGACCCGAGGCCAGAATTGAATCTGGGCCCCTGGCGCTGTGAGCCAGCAGTGCTAACCACCGTGCCACCCAACTTGCATGTAATTTGCATGTCTCCACCTGTTTTCTTAATGTTCTTAATTTTCTTAATAAACCTGTTGGACTTTAACCTGGTGTTGTGAGACTTCTTACTGTGTTCACCCCAGTCCAACGCCGGCATCTCCACATCATTCTTAATGTGTGCCATGCAAAAAAAGTAGATACTCAGGATTGGAGGTTTCACTTATTCTTTTTGCATTTTTACACCACAAAAACTGATGAACTGGGGTAGTGGCTGTGTGAAATGTGGCCCAATGGCCTCTGCCACAGCTAGCTAACGCCCATTAGTCTTTCCATTCTATCAAATATAACCCATAAATTGTCCTGTTTAAGACCAGATGGAGCTCCTGTATCAGCACAACTGACCTGGGACTTTCCAGGTCTGTATGGCTCAGGAGCAGACAGTACGGTGCATTCACTTACTGCGCTATTCGGGAAGTTAAAGAGAGGACAATTTAAGGAAAAGAGAAACAGGATTATATCTCTTATTAAAAGCCGAAAACTAGAGAGATAACATTAAGCTAGCTGGAAATCCCGAAACGATCTCAGTGTACAGGAGAGTTTTTAATGTATAACTATAATTTTACTCTTGGTTTGAATCTCCAGTTGTGTGCTTAAGGTCTAGAATGATGATGTGGCGAGTTAAAATACTGCCCTCTGGTCCAAATCAAACCCAGATTGCTGGAATAAATAAAGTAGGAATTGTAATGTGTTCCATCATGTTTTGGGCTTTAAAAGAGCACAGAGCTGTGGAACAATCTGCACCCAATCTGTGCTGGCCTTGGTCCCACCACAAATTTCTGGGGCCCATTTTTGAGGTGTCCTGGCAAGATATGATAATATGTTAGTTAGGAGCTGAACGTATCTGGAAGCATGCATTTACAAAATGACTTATTGATGAGCCGGGAGCCATTGGGCTTCATGCTCCCGTTCAAGTGAATCTAATTTAAACTCTTACACCAGCTGAATTCAGGGCAGCCCAATAAAGCCGAGGGAGTTTCAAGGTGGCAGGCCCCTCATCCGATTCTGAAAAAGGGACGAACAACCATCTTGGGTGTGGGTCCGGACAGCAGTTTATTTTTACCAGCATCGATATGGCAGCACCCTTTCAGCTCATAATGAGCTTTCTACCTGCTGTGTTGAAGGCTCAGTAGACAGTTTAATATCACAATGACACAGTTGTTAGCATTACTGCCTCACAGCGCCAGGGTTTGATTCCCGGCTTGGGTCACTGTCTGTGCACATTCTCCCCGTGTCTGCATGGGTTTCCCCTGGGTGCTGCGGTTACCTCCCACAGTCCGAAAGACGTGCTGGTTAGGTGCAGTGACCATGCTAAATTCTCCCTCAGTGTACCCAAACGGGCGCCGGAGTGTGGTGACGAGGGGATTTTCACAGTAACTTCATTGCAGTGTTAATGTAAGCCTATTTACAACACTAATAAATAAACTTTAAAACTTTAATATCTGGAAAACGAGAGCAACGTGGTCAAATTCCTACGCACAGCAAAAATAAGCATGCTTAGGTGGTGTAAAAATTCAACAGTGAATAAGAAATTATCTGGCATCCTTCAGTACATGATAAGACTAAGATCACCATGAGGGTCATATTGACATCTACTTTTGGAGTGCAGCTGTTTGCAGAAGCAAAGGGGAGAAATCATAGATATCATAGCAACCCTACAGTACAGAAAGAGGCCATTCAGCCCATCGAGTCTGCACCGACCACAATCCCACCCAGGCCCTACCCCCATATTCCTACATATTTACCCACTAATCCCTCTAACCTACGCATCTCAGGACACTAAGGGGCAATTTTAGCATGGCCAATCAACCTCACCCTCACATCTTTGGTCTGTGGGAGGAAACCGGAGCACCCGGAGGAAACCCACGCAGACACGAGGAGAATGTGCAAACTCCACACAGCCAGTGACCCAAGCCGGGAATCGAACCCAGGTCCCTGGAGCTGTGAAGCAGCAGTGATAACCACTGTGCTACCGTGCCGCCCAACTTGCATGTAATTTGCGTGTCTCCACCATTAGAAGAAATCCAGAGTATTCGCAAAGAATGCAGGCTACCAGTAATATGTTAAACCCAAATAATCTCCATAACTCAAATTGAGTTATGATTCAACGCATAACGGCAATGTTAGCCTTTCAATTCATAATCGTATCCTGAAACTTCACAGTGGTTAGCACTGCTGCCTCACAGCGGCAGCGACCCGGGTGCGATTCCCGGCTTGGGTCACTGCCTGTGTGTGGAGTTTGTACGTTCTCCCCGTGTTTTTGTGGGTTTCCTCCGGGTGCTCCCGTTTCCTCCCACATTCTGAAAGACGTGCTGGTTGGGTGCATTGACCTGAACAGGCGCCGGAGTGTGGCGACTAGAGGAATTTCACAGTAACTTCATCGCAGGGTTAATGTAAGCCTTACTTGTGACTAATAGATAAACTTTAGAACAGTGAGAGATGAATAAAATAAGAGTGAAGATCGAGGAGAACAATTTAGAATCATAGAATCCTACAGTGCAGAAGGAGGCTATTTGGCCCATCGAGTCTGCACCGACCACAATCCCACCCAGGCCCTATCCCCATGCATTTACCCTAGCTAGCCCCCCTGACACTAAGGGGCAATTTAACGTGGACAATCCACCTAACCTGCATATCCTTGGATTGTGGGAGGAAACCGGAGCACCCGGAGGAAACCCAAGCAGACACAGGGAGAACGTCCAAACGCCACACAGACAGTGATCCAAGCCGGGATTTTAACCCAGGACCCTGGCGCTGTGAGTCAACAATGCTAACCACTGTGTCACCGTGCCGCCCAATTTATGAGAGGAGTTTGAAATAACTTGCGTATCATGCATTTGACTTGTTTTTATTTATAACTAGTTTTAGTTCTACCTGTACAAAGGAAAGAATTTGTATTTACATATCAGCCTTTTGGCTAAGATTAGGCGTCAGATTAAGCCCAAGATGGGGGTGCAGTGCCTTCTCTTGTCAGCTTGGATCTTGTTTGTCGCTCTTGTGGGGACCATTAATTGGATTCAATTTGAATTGGTTTTTGGAGCAAGCAAGGAGATGGATTAAGGGCTTACCCTGTTTGCTCTGCGTATCGGCTTTGCAACTTTAAGAATTGATTAAAAAGTAAAAAACTAAAATAAAAAGAACTTCCATATACATAGCGTCTTTCATCACCTCAAGGCAGAATATTTCACAGCCAATGAAAATACGTTTGAAGTGTAGTCGCTTGTTGGAATGTAGAGAAACACAGCAGCACTGATATCGTGCTAAATTAGGGGGCAATGCAAATTATGTGGCTGGGATTAGGAAGTTACAAAGGTAGATAGACAGATTTAATGAGCGTGCCACGCCTCCCCACTTTGCAAAAACCCTGCCCAGATATGTTAGTTGGGAAGCACAAAATTCAGCAGGAATTCTTAAAGGGTTCCAAGTTGCCATTAAAGGGAATGGTCTGGTGTTGATGGAAACACTCATTTTCACAAAGACAACATCTGGGCCACTTTCCCTCCAATTATGCTGAAGTATGAAAGCTGTGACCCCATGTGGGGCTGAATGCCACCCACCAGGAGAGAGGGAGGCACTGAGTTCATCCAGTCACCCACCTCATGTATAAATAAGATACAATTGTCACCGTATCCTCCAGTGCCGAGCTGTATCAAACTCTACGGAATTCTTGAGGAGGACAAGGAGGGAGATGTCGCACAATATGTCACCCATGACATTGCCTTAGGCTAGTTCAGGGCTTTGAGGATGATGGGTGTCAATTGAAGAGATTCGGTCAAGGAATTAGGGAAAAATAGGCATGGAGCTGTGATGCGGTGACATAGTCAAGGATCTTGGAGAAGGAGGGAAGATTGGATATGGAACAATGGGTAAAGAGGATAGATGGGCTCTTTTTTGAAGAGGAAGTTAACAATGGCATTTTTGAAAGGAAGGGAATGACACATGAGGAAAAAGAACTAGCTGATATGTCAGCTAGCTTGAGGGAGGGTCAGGAAAGGTAATCCAGGGGTCACAGGTGCTATAGCACCCTAAATCCTCTGACAGAAAGGGAGTAATTACAATATTGCAAGTTTCCATTATGAATGTGAACAAGAAATTTATAAAGAAAATATAAAAATAAGGATAATGGATTCCTTTAAAATAGAAATGGCATTACATCTGCAACTCTGACCCAATTATCATACACCTCCCAATGCCATTTCAACTGAAGACCACAGTGGGTTTTGACCACGCATGTACAATGTCATATAAATCAAGGTTAAAGTGCAGAATAAAAAATCAGTATTATGTCTCTAATAATCAAAATATTTACTGATGTGCACAGTTAGGTATAACAGGGAGTAATGATACTGTATTGTCAATTTAAGGCACGTTTTATTCATCACCTTAATTGAACCGAAATTTTTAATTACTTTACCAACTCCAAAAGGATTCCTAATGCATCTGAAAACTATTTGCTGAACTTCTTTCACTGATATCAGCTCGTTCATGCAAAAATATTTGGAATTAAGAATCTATTCAAAATCCCTACAGTGCAGAAGGAGGCCATTCGGCCCATCGAGTCAGCACTGACCACAATCCCACCCAGGCCCTATCCCCATAACCGTACTTATTTACCCTACTAGCCCCCTGACACTAAGGATCAATTTAGCATGGCCAATCAACCTAACCAACACATGTTTTTGGAGTGTGGGAGGAAACTGGAGCACCCGGAAGAAACTTACAGACACAAGGAGAATGTGCAAACTCCACACAGACAGTGAGCCAAGCAGGAAATCGAACCCAGGTCCCAGGCACTGTGAGGCAGCAGTGCTAACCACTGTGCCAGCGTGCCACCCATGACGATCATAAGACCATTGTCGATTGTCAGAAAAACCCATCTGGTTCACTAATGTCCTTTAGGGAAGGAAATCGGTTGTCCTTACCTGGCCTGGCCCACATGTGACTCCAGAGCCACAGCAATGTGGTTGACTCTCAACTGCCCTCTGAACAAGGGCAACTGGGGAAGAGCAATAAATGCTGGCCAGCCAGCAACGCCCATGTCCCACAAATGAATTTTAAAAATGCCCTTTATGGAAGGAAATCTGCCTTATCTGACTTTTAAAATCCTTCCTGCTCCACCCTTCAATTAATGATGGCTCTCTCCGTTCTTGCCCCTCACTCTTTGTGCTGGTTTCTCCTCCTCTTTGCTTCCCCCATTCCCTCAGGATTACTCCTAGCTGCTGATCTCTCTTCGTTGCTACTCTGGGACTTCTACCCAGGTCTCCTCGTTGCTGTTGCTGCTGTCAGCCGGAACAATTTAATTTGTTTGTATTTTGCGGGATGAAGTCGTTAATCTCGGGAGGATTCATGCTGAAAATCCGTTCATTGGCTTTGATTTACAGCAGCTTCAACAACGGGGCCTGGAGGGAAATGTCTGGATGGAGGTGGTGCCGAAAGAACGATTAAAAAAAGAGAGAAACTTGCATTTATGTAGCACTTTTGATGACATTTTGAAGCACTTCACAACCAGTGAAGTACTTTTTAAAATGTAGTCACTGTTGTTATATGGGAAACACAGTGACTAAATTACACTCGGAAACTCCCACACAAAGATAATGACCAGATAATCTGTTTCCTGTGAATTTGATTGAGTGATAATTACTGGCCTGGGAAAGATCCCCCTCAAAATAATGCCATAAAATGTTTCACATCCACCCAAACGATGCCTTAATCTGAAAGAGCATACACCTGCCGCCAGTGCAATGCTCCCTCAGTACTTCACTGGAATACTTGCTCTCTAGGGTGGCACAGTGGTTAGCACTGCTGCCTCACAGCACCGGGGACCAGGGTTCGATTCCCGGTTTGGGTCACTATCTGTGCATGTTCTCCCCGTGTCTGCGGGGGTTTCCTCCGGGTGTTCCGGTTTCCTCCCACAGTCCAAGAGACGAGTCAGTTAGGAGCATAGGCCATGCTAAATCCTCCCTCAATGTACCCGAACAGGCGCCGGAGTGTGGTGACTAAGGGATTTTCACAGTAACTTCATTGCTGTATTAATGTAAGCCTACTTGAGGCACAAATCAATAAACTTCAAATTTTAAACCGTGCTCAACCTCGAGTGGGACTTGAACCAGGAACCTGAGATCTACAGGTCAGTGGGATCACAGCTGACAGGAGAGTGAGGAGATGGGGAGGGGAGCCTGGAAATCATAGGATCACAGAATCCCGACAGTGCACAAGGAGGTCATTTGGCCCATCGAACCTGCACCGACAACAATCCCACCCAGGCCTTATCCACATAACCCCACAAATTTACCCTGCCACTAAAGGGCAATTTAGCATGGCCAATCCACCTAACCCGCACATCTTTGGACTGTGGGAGGAAACCGGAGCACCCGGAGGAAACCCACGCAGACACAGGGAGAATGTGCCTACTCTGTACAGACCATCACAGAATTGAACCCGGATCCCTGGCGATGTGAGGCAGCAGTGCTAAGCACTGTGCCACCGTGCCACCCACATGGGAGTTTAGTGGGGTGGGAACTGTAAACGTGGACATTCATAGAATCCCTACAGTGCAGAAAGAGACCATTCAGCCTCTCGAGTCTCCACCAGAAGCAATCCCACCCAGACCCTATCCCAGTAACCCCATCTATTTAGCCTGCTGGTCCCCCTGATACTAAGGGGCAATTTAGCCTGGCCAATCCACCTAACCTGCACGTCTTTGGACTGTGGGAGGAAATCGGAGCACCCGGAGGAAACCCACGCAGACACGGGGAGGACGTGCAGACTCCACACAGATGCCCATGATTGGAATTAAACCCGGGTCCCTTGCGCTGTGAGGCAGCAGTGCTGCCCGCTGTATAAGGATGGGATGGGACACAGCTGTAATTCCTTCAAAATTGACTATGTTATCACCACTCACTGTCCAACCTCCAAACCGGCTAACCTGGGAATAACGCTGGACGGCACTCAGCATCTTGAAGCTGAAACCCAGCATCATTCACAATCTTGAGGGGAATGAGGCTAAAGGGGAACAAAAACATTAAAAGTAAATAAGTTTTGCACAACAGAATCTTAAGGTCAAACTTTACTTGGTTTGTTCAATATTGTGTGGCTAATCTTCAGCGTTGTTTATATTGTACTGTAAATTATGAAGAAAAATACTATCTTCAGAAAAATAATAATGAAATACCAAAGATCAGCAAGAATATATAAGGCAAAAAAACCAGTATTCAGTGTAATGGAAATAAAACAAGGCTAAAACCCCAGTCCAAATCATCCATCAGGCTAAAATTGGAGTTGATTGCCACCTAGAGGACATTTTGCAATATGCAACTATAATTTTCAAGTCGTGACCCTCTAATTCCATGTGACGAATTGTGACAGATTCATTCCAATGAAACAGGACTTGCACCTGGTGATGTTTCGCAGCAGTTGATGAGGTCAGTTTATTTCACAATCCATTGGCACTTCAGTAGCAAAACTCCCATGTTGCATTGTGCTGGAGTGATTGCAAATTAAAGCACTTAAAAAGCCAAGCCTGGCTGAAGATTGAAGGAAGAGGCTAATGAAGTGTCGGAGCAGTCAGTTGACTATCGATTAGGAGGACTAAAGAGTCACATGTGATTCTGCGCCATATTTCAGGACCTGATATTTCAAGTCCTGACCATATCTCCAAAGGGCCTTCATGATCTGTCAGAACTGTCAGAAAAATCTGCCTCTGTTGATCAAATGCTCGCCGATGATTGACTGCCAGGAAATGGTAACATCATGGCAGCTTCCTGGAAAGTGAGCATTGACTTCCCCTAATTAGATATTCATGGTCATAAATAAGTTGAACATTAAGGCTCTGAAATCCTTTCCTATTCTCGCCACATCTACAAACATCCATTCCCTCCACCACCGACGCTCAGTAGCAGCAGTGTGTACTATCTACAAGATGCCCTGCAGCAGTTCACCAAAGATCCTTAGACAGCACCTTCCAAATCCATGACCACTTCCATCTCGAAGGACAAGGGCAGCAGATACATGGGAACACCACCACCTGCAAGTTCCCTTCCAAGCCACTCACCATCCTGACTTGGAAATATATCGCCATTCCTTCGCAGTCGCTGGGTCAAAATCCTGGAATTCCCTTCCTAATGGCATTGTGTGTCAAGCTACAGCACATGGACTGCAGCGATTCAGGAAGGCAGCTCACCACCACCTTCTCAAGGGCAACTAGGGATGGGCAATAAATGCTGGCCAGCCAGTGATGCCCATGTCCCACGAATGAATAAAAAAGGTCTCAGACAAATCGGACATCTATGTCAGGCCCCTGTGACAGCAACAGGCTTCGGGGCAGGGGTGGGGCAGGTGTAAAAGAAAAGCAATTCTAAACTTACCTTTCACTGATGACCATATGACAGGGGAGTATAATAGTGTTCATGCCACATATGGACACATGAGCAACACAATGACATTTGGTGCTGAAGAAATGAAGATCTTGCTGCAAGAGGTGCAAAACACAAGGTGGCGCTGTTTAGAACTGAAAGACATCAAGAAAAGCACAAGCATAAAGGAGCAGTGTTGGCGACGTCATCTAAGATTCCTCACGCCTGGATGCAAAGGAGGAGCACAAACAGAAAATGCTGGGAAAATGCAACAGGTTTGGCAGCATCTGCGGAGAGAGAAACAGAGTTAAAGGCTGGAATTCTCTGGCCGTTCATGCCCCGTGCCGCTGCTGCCAGCGAGAACAGAGAATTTGGCGCTCAGACAAATCTCCGATCAGTGCGGCGGGTACGGAGGATCCCAGCTGCGGGCAAGGTTGGTGAACCCGGCCCAACGTTTCGAGTTCATTTGACTCTGCTTCAGAACGGAAGAGTTGGAGGAATGTGATGGATTATTTTCTGTATACGATGGAGTGGAGCAGGTGGCACAGTGGTTAGCACTGCTGTCTCACAGCGCCAGGGACCCGGGTTCGATTCCAGCCTTGGGTCACTGTCTGTGTGGAGTTTGCACCTTCTCCCCTTGTCGGTGTGGGTTTCCTCCGGGTGCTCCGGTTTCCTTCCACAGTCCAAAGATGTTCTGGTTAGGTGGATTGGCCATGCTAAATTACCCTGGTGTCAGGGGGGTTAGCAGGGTAAATATGTGGGGTTACGGGAATAGGGCCTGGGTGGGATTGTGGTCGGTGCAGGCTTAGTGGGCCAAATGGCCTCCTCCTCCTTCACTCTAGGGATTCTATGTATTCTAGGTGGAGCCATATAGAAGTCAGTGATAGGTGAGAGCTAAGGGAGAATGCAGCAAAGATGTGTAGGGCACAACGCTGAGGAAGTGTTAATGGCAGTGTGAAGGACTGGAGAAGGTGCTGATAGTGGCATAAGGGTAAGATAGAAGAACATGTGAATAGAACAAAGATCAGTGCTTAGCAAAAGAGGAGGATTTAAGTGTTGTCTTAGAGAAGGAGGGGAAAATAGGGAGGCAAAGAATTTAGAGAAGGAAGTCCAGAGTGCAGTGTTGTAGCACTTAGATAGCTAAAGGTAATGACAGCATTAGTGGGGTTAAGGGGAAGGGAGCTACACAGAAGGCAAGAGAAAAAGGAATGGTGACTTCAAGGGTGGTTGTAGGACCAGAGTAAGTTACTAGGATAGGAAGGACAAGATTATGAAGGGATTTAAGCTCAAATATATGAATTGGAACTTACGAAACGGTGGCACAGTGGTTAGTACTGCTGCCTCACAATTCCAGCCTTGGGTCATTGTCTGTCTGGAGTTTGCATGTTCTCCCTGTGTCTGTGTGGGTTTCCTCCGGGTGCTCCGGTTTCCTCCCACACTCCAAAAGACGTGCCGGTTAAGTGCATTGGCCATGCTAAATTCTCCCTCAGTGTACCCAAGCAGGCGCTGGAGTGCGGCAACTGGGGGATTTTCAAAGTAACTTCATTGCAATGTCAATGTGAGCCTACTTGTGACACTAAATAAATAAACTTTAAAACTAGAAGCCGTTGTAGGCCAGTAAAGCCAGGGTTGATGAGTGAGCACAGTGGGGAAATGGATTTCAGAGTTTGGATGAGGTGAGGTTTATTGAGTTGGAGGACGGGAGGCCATCTTGAAATAGTTGAGACGAGGTGACAAAAGCAGCAGATGGATTAAGCCGGGGCGGGGGAGGGGGGGGAGTGGGGGGCAATGTTACAAAGGGGCACTTTTCACAGTAAAGAGGATATGCAATCAAAAACTCTGCTTGGGGATCAAACTAGGAACGCAGATTCCAAAGATCTGAGACAGTGACTGGGAACAGGTGTACGATTTGTGGTGAGGGCAGAGTTTGTGGCAGGGATTGTAAGAAAAACAATGTAGAATGTTTACAGCAGTTACCATATCTGATTCTTAGCTCTTCATTGGCTGAAAATATTGGCAGGAAAATGCCTTGGAACTGCTCCAGTTTCAGCAGCTTTACTTTGGAGGTGTTTCTGATACATTTCCAATGAAGTTCCACAGGTGGAGGTAGACCAGTTCGGAGGAAGTTACCCTGCCAATGGGAGTGGCACTGGAGAATAGGATAAGATTTTCGCCTGCTGTGATTCTGGATTAAATCTGAAATTTTAGTAAGGGATAATTTTGCAGTAATAGTTCTGCCATTTTACAGGGAGTGAAGGTCTGAAATGATAGCTCGCAGGATTGCAGGGGAAGTTATAAACTTTATAATAAATCAACGACATAATGGAAAACAGAAGGCAGTTTATTAGTGATATCTATTTTAGTTGGGCAGCTGTGTTTGTAGAGCACCCCAAGGACCTGTTCTGGAACGCCTGATGCCTCTATTATCTAATACTGACCTCAGTAAGCTCAATGTCAGCAGACTGTCAAAATCTGTGGAGGACCTTAAGTTGTGGGGGAAGATCAACAGAGAGGACGTAACTAAAAGTTACCTCACAACTCAGCCAGCTGAATCAAAAATAGAAAATGCTGGAAAATCTCAGCAGGTCTGACAGCATCTGTGGAGAGAGAATCGAGCCAACGTTTTGAGTCTGGACGATCCTTCGTGAGGGCCTCCAACAACCACAACCATTGTTCTTTGCGCTAGATATGACTCGAACCAGCAGAGAGCTTTCCCCCTGATTCCCATTGACTCCTAGCTTTGCTAGAGCCCCAAGATGCCACACTCGGTCAAAGGCTGTCTTGGCACCAAGGGCAGTCACTCTCACCTTACCACAGAGTTCATCGTTGAACCAAGGCTGTAATGAGATCAGGAGCTGAGTGACTCTGGCGGAACCCAAACTGAATATCAATGTGTGAGCTGGCTGTTGATAAGCAAGTGCTGCTTGATGGCACTGTTAAGACCCATTCCATCGCTTTACTGATGTTCAGGAGTAGACTGATGGGGCGTTAATTGGCTGGATTAGACTTGTCTTGCTTTTTGTGTGCAGAACATATTTGAGCAATTTTCCACATTGCTGGATAGATGCCAGTGTTATAGGCCAGTGCAGGTATGGACAGCAGATTTCCTTCCCTTACAGGGCATTATTGAAGTAGATGTAGTTTTATGGTTACCATTACCAATATTTGCCTTTTCTATTCCATTGATGGACCTTGAATGCACGGGGGCTCCAGATCATTCATACAAGATGCTGGATTACAAGCAGTAACATGACTGCTATCCTACCATACTCCTATGCCAAGGCAAATAAGGGATATCGGCAAATTAACAGAAGGTCAGATCTGCTCAAAATCTAACTGGGAATCAGAAATAATAAAGCCCAAAGAACAACTTTCAGAAAGTTCAGCAGCATTAGGAGATTAGAATCATAGAATCCCTACAGTGCAGAAGAAGGCCATTCAGCCCATCGAATCTGCACCGACTACAATCCCACCCAGGCCCTATTCCTGTAACCCCACGCATTCACGCTGCTAATCCCCCTGACACTAAGGGACAATTTAGCATGGCCAATCAACCGAACCTCAACATCTTTGGACTGTGGAAGGAAACTGGAGCACCCGGAGGAAACCCACGCAGACACGGGGAGAATGTGCAAACTCCACACAGAGAGTGACCCAAGCCAGGATCGAACCCCAGTCCCTGGCGCAAGGAGGCAGCAGTGCTAACCACTGTGCCACCATGCTGCCCACCTAGATTGGCCTTTCATTTCCTCCACTCGCACTGTCTGTACCTGTAAAGACTTGATTACCTGTAAAGACTCGCATTCCAACCATTATCTTGCAATTGAGTCTGTGTCTATATGTGCCCTGTTTCTGAATCTAACTCTCCATTCACCTGATGAAGGAGCAGTGCTCAGAAAGCTCATGATACCAAATAAACCTGTTGGACTTTTAAACTTTTAAAGCTCTTTATCAGTAATCAAATATATTTTAATGAGCTTTAGAAAATCATGGAAAATTCAAAGTGCAAAATAATACCATCGTCTGCACCTGACTGAATCTAATGGCTCCAGATAATTATTGCAGGCATCACCTGATTATATAAATCTACTAGTTACTTGGAAAAGCAATTAAAATAAAAATCTGTTATCTTGTATTATTCTAGGTAGTAGTAAATGCTTTCAGTAATGGTATTGTAATTTGAAATAATGTTTTGTTTACAAATGACACATGTAGATTTACATAGAAACATAGAAACATAGAAAACTACAGCACAAAACAGGCCCTTCAGCCCCACAAGTTGTGCCGAACATATCCCTACCTTTTAGGCCTACCTATAACCCTCCATCCTATTAAGTCCCATGTACTCATCCAGGAGTCTCTTAAAAGACCCTATTGAGTTTGCCTCCACCACCACTAACGGCAGCCAATTCCACTCGCCCACCACCCTCTGTGTGAAAAACTTCCCCCAACATTTCCCCTGTACCTACCCCCCAGCACCTTAAACCCGTGTCCTCTCGTAGCAGCCATTTCCACCCTGGGAAAAAGCCTCTGAGAGTCCACCCAATCTATACCTCTCAACATCTTATACACCTCTATTAGGTCTCCTCTCATCCTACGTCTCTCCAAGTAGAAAAGACCGAGCTCCCTCATAAGGCATGCCACTTAATCCAGGCAACATCCTTGTAAATCTCCTCTGCACCCTTTCAATCTTTTCCACATCCTTCCTGTAATGAGGCGACCAGAACTGAGCACAGAACTCCAAGTGGGGTCTGACGAGGGTCCTATATAGCTGCATCATTATCCCCGGACTCCTAAACTCAATCCCTCGATTGAGGCCAGCACACCATACACCTTCTTAACCACCTCCTCCACCTGCGGGGCCGATTTTAGAGTCCTATGGACGCGGACCCCAAGGTCCTTCTGATCCTCTACCGTACTAAGAGTCTTTCCCTTTATATTGTACTCCTTCATCCCATTTGACCTACCAAAATGGACCACTATGCATTTATCTGGGTTGAAGTCCATCTGCCACTTGTCCGCCCAGTCTTGCATCCTATCTATGTCCCTCTGTAACTTCTGACATCCCTCCAGACTATCCACAATCCCACCAACCTTCGTGTCGTCGGCAAACTTACCAACCCATCCCTCCACTTCCTCATCCAGGTCATTTATGAAAATGACAAACAGCAAGGGTCCCAGAACAGATCCCTGGGGCACACCACTGGTGACTGACCTCCAATTAGAAAAAGACCCATCTATACCCACTCTCTGCCTCCTTTGGGCAAGCCAGTTCTGGATCCACCGGGCAGCAGCCCCTTGGATCCCATGCCCTCTCACTTTTTCTAGAAGCCTTGCATGGGGGACCTTATCGAACGCCTTGCTAAAATCCATATAAACCACATCTACCGCTTTCCCTTCATCAATGTGTTTAGTCACATTTTTGGAGAACTCCACCAGGCTCGTAAGGCACGATCTGCCTTTGACAAAGCCATGCTGAGTATTCTTGAGCATACTAAACCTCTCTAAATGCTCATAAATCTTGTCCTTCAGGATCTTCTCCATCAGCTTACCAACCACTGAGGTTAGACTCACCGGTCGGTAATTTCCTGGGCTATCCCTATTCCCCTTCTTGAAAATAGGAACCACATCTGCAATCCTCAAATCCTCCGGCACCTCTCCTGTCTCCATCGACGACACAAAGATCATTGCCAGAGGCTCTGCAG
The DNA here is from genome assembly GCF_964213995.1 of Mustelus asterias. NCBI lineage: Eukaryota > Metazoa > Chordata > Chondrichthyes > Carcharhiniformes > Triakidae > Mustelus > Mustelus asterias. The sequence continues at coordinate 23,457,416 of NC_135815.1, read as the reverse complement.
TCTCTTCCATCGCCTCCCACAGTAACCTGGGGTACATCCCATCCGGACCCGGCGACTTATCTATCTTGATGCCATTCAAAGATTCCAGCACAACCTCTTTGTTAAAGTCCACATACTCAATCTTTTCAGTCCACCGCAAGCCCACAGTACATCCACCCAGGTCCTTCTCCTCTGTGAAAACCGAGGCAAAATACTCATTAAGCATCTCTGTCATTTCTACTGGTTCCGTACAAATTTTCCCGCCTTCACCTTTTATAGGCCCTATTCCTTCACGTCTCATCCTTTTACTCTTCACATATTTATAGAACACCTTAGGGTTTTCCTTAATTCTACTTGCCAAGGCCTTCTCGTGTCCCCTTCTGGCTCTCCTAATTTCCTTCTTTAGTCCTTTCCTACAAGCCGTATACTCATCTAGATCCCTATCTTCGCCAAGCTCTCTGAGCCTTTTGTACGCTTTCCTTTTTTTCTCGACTAGGTCTCGCACAGCTTTCGTGCACCACGGTTCCTTTAACCTACCAACTCCTCCCTGTCTGCTCGGAACATTGTCCTGTAGAACCCTAGACAGACATACCCTTGAAAAACTGCCACCTCCCTTCAGTAGATTTCCCCGAGAATACCTCCTTCCAATTTACACCTCTAATTTGGTGCCTTATGTCTTCATATTTCCCCTTACTCCATATAAATGCTTTCCTAGCTTGCCTGATCCTCTCTTTTTCCAATGCAAGCATAAAGGAGATAGAGTTATGATCGCTATCCCCAAGATGCTCTCCCACTGAGAGATCTGACAGCTGTCCAGGTTCATTGGTCAGTATCAGATCAAGTACAGCCTCTCCTCTTGTAGGCTTGTCCACATGCTGTGTCAGGAAACCCTCCTGAACACACCTAACGAACTCCTACCCATCCAATACCCTTACCCTCGGGATATTCCAATCTATGTTTGGGAAATTAAAGTCTCCCATCACAACAACTCTGCTATTATTGCAACTCTCCAGGATCTGTTTCCCTATCTGCTCCTCCACCTCCCTGTCACTATTGGGCAGCCTATAGAAAACTCCCAGCAAAGTGATCGACCCCTTCCCACTCCGAACTTCCACCCACAGAGACTCTGCAGACAATCCCTCCACAGCATACACCTTCTCTACAGGTGTGACACTATCCCTGATCAGCAGTGCCACTCCACCCCCTCTCTTGCTTCCCTCCCTGTCCTTCCTGAAACATCTGAATCCCGGCACCTGTCGTATCCAGTCCTGTCCCTGAGACATCCAAGTCTCCGTAATGGCCACCACATCACACTTCCAGGCATCGATCCACGCTCTGAGCTCATCCCCTTTATTCACTATACTCCTGGCATTAAACACATCTCAATCCTTTGGTCTGAGCTCTCCCCTCCTCTATCCCCGGTCCATCCTCCCTCTTGCACCGTCTATAACCCTTCTCTGTTTGCGAGCTAAGTTCCTCGCTCCCAGTGACCTCATCTCGATCCCCTCCCCCCAACCTATCTAGTTTACTATACTTAATCAAAATGTTTTTCCCGGCACAAGTTTTATAACTTTCAAAGTGACTATCAGCTATTCTACTAAAAGAAACATGAGGTTTCTTTATATTTATAACAGTCTAATAGTCAACAAAGCACCCATAATTACTTGTTTTTGTTATAAAACCTATGTTTATTAATTTTTTAAAAAAGGATTAGGTGGATTAGCCATGCTAAATTGCCCCTTAGTGTCAGGGGACTAGCTAGGGTAAATGCACGGGGTTGTGGGGATAGGGCCTGGGTGGGGTTGTGGTTGGTGCAGACTCGATGGGCCGAATGGCCTCCTTCTGCACTGTCGGGATTCTATGATTCTATGATTCTATGACTTGAACCTGATGTTGTGAGACTTCTTGCTATTTTGTAGATGGATGCAATAAATTTTAATATTTCAGAATATGCCTTGGGCATGTGTGGTCAGAAGTCTATAAAAGAAATAATAATAGGTGAGATACCAGCTTTGGAGAGGGTTCAGTCGGGAGTTACAAGCATCGTTCCAGTGACGAGGTTATGTAGTTATGTAGATATGATTGAAGTAACTGGGGCTGTTCTCCTTAGAGAAGGAAAGGTTGAGAGGAGATTTGATAGAGGCGTTTAATATCCTGAGTGGTCTAGCTAGGTAGAGAAATCGCTCCCATTGGCAGAAAAGTCGAGAACCAGAGGACAGAGATTAAAGTGATTGGCAAGGATGACATGAAGATAATTTTTTTTTAAACACAGAGAGTGGTTCAGATCTGGAATGCACTGCTTGAGAGGGTCATGGAGGAGGATTCAATTCATGGTTAATGGGATAAGCACCTGAGGGGGGAAGATGTACAGGGCTATGGGGTAAGTGTGGGGGAATGGGACTAGCTAAATTGCTCTTATAGAGAGTTAGCACGGAAACAGTGGCTAAGCAGCCTCCTTCCAAATGGTAACCATTCTGTGATTCTGTTCTATGATCCTATCTACCCGCTAAGTTTTACTTCACACCTTAACAAGGTGTTTGGTTACAGTTACAAGGAAAGGGTGTGTTGGTTGTAGTACAGCAGAAATGAAAGTTTATTTACTGGCTGTTTTGGACTTCAGACATTACCGAGGTACTATTTACTTTGCCAATGCAGTCAGAAGTGGGTAAACTGTAACCTGATGCCAGTAAGTGGTGATCAGTTATTACACAAAATTTCGCTGGAACTAGCTGCAAGCTATTCATTGAACAGCTGAATATTCCTGGAATCATTTAATATATTCAGAAGCTGCAATTGACTATAATGGAAAAAATTCATCATTTTTACCCAATTGAAATGATCGCCTGATTTATGTCGGAGTGACGTAAGTGATGCTGATTTTAATTTGTTAGCTTTTTTCTGGTCTTGGGCTGACTTCTTAATGTCTTGTGAGCATAAACCTCCCCCCCCAAATACCTCTGGCTCTCTGCATCACACAAACTTCTCCTACACAAAGTATAATTACTTTTTCTTATCTAAATGTACCACCTCACATTTAGTGGCCGCTGCAACATTTTACCCAACCCATCATCTTATCAATATCCCCTTGCGGCTTCCATTGGTCCTCAGCCCTCCCATTTCAGTATCACCTGCAAATGTGGGCACTATTTCCCCCAGCCCCACATTGATGCCATGAAGTCGCAAGATGAAAAGGAACAGCCAAAGAAAGAACCCTTTGGGATACTGCTACCTACTTGCAAGCACTCAGAAAAAATATCCCTAGCTCAAATTTTCTATTCCATTTCTTCTAAGCAGTTTTCAATTTGCTCCACACTCTAAATTATCATAGAATCCCTACGGTACGGAAGGAGACCATTCAGCCCATCGAGTCTGTACCAACCACAATCCCACCTGGGCCCTATTCCCGCAACCGCACACATTTACCCTGCTAATCCCCCTGACACTAGGGGCAATTTAGCATGGCCAATCAACCTAACCCACACATCTTTGGACTGTGGGAGGAAACCAGAGCACCCGGAGGAAACCCACGCAGACACGGGGAGAATGTGCAAGTTCCACGCAGACAGTGACCCAAGGCCAGAATTGAATCTGGGACCCTGGTGCTGTGAGGCAGCAGTGCCAACCACTGTGCCACCGTGCTACCCAAATTCCTTAATTTTCTTCAGTAGCTTCCTGTGACGTACATTGGGGCTTTCTGAAAGTCTGTTCCCTGCAAGTGCTCCATATCAGCACCCCACAGGGTAGCACTCGGGTGAAATATCAGATTAATTCCAAGAGGGTTTCCATCGCAAGGATAAGCAACTAAGAATAATTGTCATAGAATCCCTACAGTACAGAAGGAGGCCATTCGGCCCATCTTCTCTAGGGGATTGAGGGGAGGAGTATTTGCCCAAATTGCTCCCCCTAACCCTGTTTTTTTTAAACCAAGAAATTGACCGTGATACATACCAATTTCTACTTCTCGTTACTCTTGGACATGATGTGGTCCATCTATCAAACAAAGCACAGCCAGAGGCTAGTTTAGCTGACTAAGCGATGATGTCCAGACAAAACTCATTGACAGCAATTACTGCACGATATTGTCATACATTTTACTTTCCACAGGACCAACACAAAATAAAATCTTCTCTGGAGAATATTTCACAACTGGTGATTCTTGGCATTAAGCTATAGTGACTAATCTGTTTAAATTTATAATTTTCCCCAAATGTTCTTGTATTTTCTTCTACTTCCCTTTCTGATCTGAAGGTAGCACCTTGTGTAAAAGTATGGTGTGCCAGGCAAAAGATTACTAATTCTTGGGGTCCAGAGGGCAAAGACAACGAAAAAGTATCTGATTGAAGGAACAACAGGAATCCTGCTTGGAGTAACATGAAAGAATTGTTCGATTTAGCTTATCGCATGCATGGAATCATAGAATCTACAGTGCAGAAGGAGGCCATTTGACCCATCAAGCCTGCACTGACAACAATCCCACCCATCCCCGCAACCCCACATATCCACCTTCCCAATCCCCCTGACATTAAGGGGCAATTTATCATGGCCAATCAACCTAACCCGCACACCTTTGGACTGTGGGAGGAAACCGGAGCACCCAGAGGAAACCCACGCAGACACAGGGAGAATGTGCAAACTCCACACAGACTGTGACCCGAGGCCAGAATTGAAGCTGGGTCCCTAGCGCTGTGAGGCAGCAGTGCTAACCACTGTGCCACCGTGCCGCCTGGAACTAGCATTCTGAAAGTAAATGTGGCAAAAAGGAGGAACAAAAACCAGACAATCTGAATATTTCGATGTTAAGTCTTGAACAAATAAGAGGCGAGGTGAGAATAACTGTCCTTGACATCAAGGCAACATTAGATTGAGGGTGGCATCCAGGATCCCAGGTAAAATTGAAGTCATTAAGAATCAGGGGACAAACTGTCCACTGGATGGATGCATACCTAACACAAGGGAAGATGGTTATGGTTGTTGGAGGCCATATGCCTCTACCCACTCCCATAAAAATGTTCCAGAAAGATCTGTTTGACAAGTCCAAAACATCGAAGAACTACTCCAGGATAGGCATAAACACGAAATGATCCTCACAGCTCTGCAAAACTTATAGGTCCTAAATGTGATGATACTCATGAATCGATATAAATATATATCGTTTTCTTCCTGTTTCAGGGGAATGTTTAAAATTCAGCTTTTTTATGCAGGCAGTCAGTGTGTCTGGTAAACATTTAGCTCAGATGCTGGGAGAGCAGGATAATTATTCATTTTAGCCATGTAGTGTATACTTAGGATAGAATAAAGAAAAGTACAACACAGGAACAGACCCTTCGGCCCTCCAAGCCTGTACCAATCATGATGCTCTAACTAAACTAACAAAAACTTTTGCCCTTACTTAGTCTGTATTCCTCTGTTCCCTTCCTATTCATGTACTCATCCAGGTACCTATTCAATGTTGCTAATGTGCCTGGTTCCACTACCTCCTCTGGCAGTGCCTTCCAGGCATCCACCACTCTCTGTGTGAAAAGCTTCCTCCGCACATCTCTCTTAAACTTTCCCCCCCCCACCTTGAACCCGTGCTCCCTTGTAATTGACAATTCTGCCCTTGGAAAAAGCATCTGATAGAGGTAATGGATTTTTGTTTTCTATGGCAATTTCCCCTGGGTTTTTGATTAAAGGAATGGAATGTGAGTTTAGGTATGCAAGGGCATGTGATGATGTGGTTAATGGAAGGAGCTAGATCTGTAGCAGAGGAAAAAACAGGTTTTAATTCTGGCTGGGGTTTGTTTGAAGACAAAGTTCTACAAACTGCTCTGAAATGAATTTTCGCACGTCTACACTCATTATAGCAAGTATATTTATGGGTGCTAACTATATTTAGAGTGGCATTTTAAGTCTGTAAGAGGAATGTTGCTTATTTGAACTGAATTATTAGAGTGGTGCCTGCTTCTTACTTGGAACTCACCTCCAGCCTGAACATTACAGAAAGTTTTTTAAAGGAGAAAATTATTATTACTTTGCAAATTTCTTCATAGATTTTCTTGTCAGTTGTCTAAAAACTAATTACGTAGAAGTTATAGTTAGATTTCATCCTCACCCTTTAGGGGCTGTACATGTGTTGGACATTTTTAGGTTATGATGACCAATTTATAGGCTAACAATATTAAAAAGCATGACTTACTGTACAGCAATTTTAGGCATGATTTTCCTGCCATTTAAGTAACTGGATAGTCATGGTTGGCAAACACAGAGGTGGAAAACCCCAATCATCTAATTTTTCTTGTTGTTACATGCAGATAATGCTGACAAAAAGAATGACTATTCTATAATGGAGCCACAGCCATGTGGACAATTATAATCTCAATTATACCTTGGAAAAGAGCAAAGGGAGGAGGTGACAGAACCTGAAATTGAGTGAACAATCGCAACTTACTGATGCTTGGAGATTCAAGAAATCCAGATGAAATGATAGTGATGAAGTTAGGGATCTGGTGTTTTTAGGGTGGAGACGTTAGGCAGCAATTGATTTAAGGAGCAATATATTACAATGTTAAGCTCTTTTTGGCCCTTTCTCAACCATTCCTTTTCTTTATGCTGCAACATAGATCCCTATAATAACTCCAGGAGCTATAAAGCAACAATGCTTTTATTGCACAACATAAAGTAAAACAAAAATCACAAACCTGTGGTCAACACAAAACAGGTCCCAACCAGGGCAGTGGAATAATGGACCCACTCGGGGGCCTGCTTTATACAGGGCTCAGCATATGAGCTCCACCTGGCTGGTTAATTACCAATCTCCAGGGAGCTGGTATTCAATGAGTCCCGCAGGGAGATCAATGGGTAATTCCCCATGCAAGTCATGGGGAGATTCACAGTCCCCATGAGCTAATTATTTTTGCCGCCTCCACCATTACTGACACCCAGTGGTTTTCGAATGATAATTCGAAAGGGACATCAAAGGGCATGCCTGGCAGGATATTCTGAGGAAAGTGGTGTTCGACAGCAAGCTGAGGTCGCAGTAAGTAGTTGTGAGTAGACTTTGCTTTGGCCTGTGATTGTGGGAAATATCTCCGGTTGCCTTTTCTCAAGTTCAAAGTTACTGAACTCAGGAATGAGGCTTTCTGGAATGTTTAGGCAAGGCAGGACTTCAGAGAAGCGTCGAACGTTGGTGATATCCTATCAGATAGTAATAGAACTCAGAGTGAAGTGAAAAGGTTGCCTGAGAACATTGCAATAGCAAACACATTTACCATCATTGCAAACGTTCACCTCCCAGGCCCCACCTGGGTGTATCAGGTAGAGCAAGCTAAAGGTGTGCTCAGTGGAACCTGAACCAACTTGTATTTCAAAATGCAGTGTATTACCACAGGTTTAATAAGTGTTTTCCCATAGCCCTATGCCCTAAGGCAGGGAAGGGAAATCCACCAGCTGCAGTAATGATCCCAAAAAAGGTCAGGAAATATGCAGCCTGTGGTATTCCCATGCTTTTTCCTGGAGAAAAGTGTATCTGCCTATCTTCAGCCTCGCGAAGCTTGTTTCCAACAACACCTTCCCAATTTGTTTGACGGGAGAGCTTTTTTAAGTGTAGGCAGTGAGGCTCATTATTCGAGGTCATTGTTCTATTGCAGCTTTCATCAAACAGACACCTACAGTGCAGAAGGAGGCCATTCAGCCCATCGAGTCTGCACCAATCCCAATCCAAGCCCCATCCCTACAACCCCACACATTTACCCCACTAATCCTTCTAACCTACACATCATGGGATGCTAAGGGGCAATTTAGCATGGCCAATCAACCTAACCCGCACATCTTTGGACTGTGGGAGGAAACCGGAGCACCCGGAGGAAACCCACGCAGACACGGGGAGAACGTGCAAACTCCACACAGACAGTGACCCAGCAGGAATCAAACCCAGGTTCCTGGAGCTGTGAGGCAGCAATGCTAACCACTGTATCACCGTGTCTGGGGGGAATGCCAGAGAACTTCTACAATAATGCAACTGAAAAACTTGTTGATGAATCGATTGCTATAAATCACCCGTTTTCTGGTGGTCAAGTTAACTCAGAACTTGTTTTTTCAACCGAACAGAAAAACAAGTTCAGGATTTACTTAAAGCGCCCCTGCCAGCTTATGGATGTTTGGAGGAAGTGAATTAAAAGGAAAAACATGCCTTTGTACAAGCACTTCGCATCACAGCCGGACGTCCCAAGGCGCTTTACAACCAATGAAGTACTTCTGAAGTGTTGCAATGTAGGAAACATGGCAGCCAGTTTTATGCACAGCAAGCTCCCACAATAAGCAAAATGATCATGAATGATGGATTTTTTAGTGTTGTTGGTAGAGGGATGAACATTGGCCAGGATTTGATTTGATTTGATTTATTATTGTCACATGTATTCGCATACAGTGAAAAGTATTGTTTCTTGGACGCTATACAGACAGAGCATACCGTTCATAGAGAAAGAAACGAGAGAGTGCAGAATGTAGTGTTTCAGTCTTAGCTAGGGTGTAGAGAAAGATCAACTTAATGCAAGGTAGGTTCATTCAAAAGTCTGATGGCAGCAGGGAAGAAGCTGTTCTTGAGTCGGTTGAGAACACTAGGGAAAATTCACCCACTCTTTTTTGAAATAGCACCATGGGATTTTTTACAACCGCCTTCGGCAAATAAATGTAAAACAGTGTCATTTATCAGATGAAGCATTGAACCGAGGTCCTATTTGTTCTAAGTTTATTTATTAGTATCACAAACAGGCTTACATTAACACTGCAATGAACTCACTGTGAAAATCCCGTAGTCGCCACACTCCAGCACCTGTTCGGGTACACTGAGGGAGAATTTAGCATGGCCAATGCACCTAACCAGCACGTCTTTCAGACTGTGGGAGGAAACTGGAGCAGCCAGAGGAAACCCACGCAGACATGGGAGAATGTGTAGACTCTGCATAGGCAATAACCCAAGGCTGGAATTGAACCTGGGTACCTAGCGTTGTGAGGCAGAAATGCTAACCCACTGTGCCACTGTGCTGCCTCTCACAAAGCAACAGTCCCTCTGTATTATGGTGGATTGGGAGCCTAGACTATTGTGCTCAAGTCTCTGGAGTGCGACATGAATCCAAGGCCTCCTGACTCAGGCCAAGACTGATATCTACTGGGTCACTGCTGAAGACAAGCTTGTGAGGTGGACGAGACAGTCCACAGTTCGGAGCAGAGATTTCTTTCTGAAACTTGGGGGTAATGTATCACCTGAATAGAGCTCACAGATAGAAAAACTGGGTAGGGAGATATCTCAGGCCTATAACAGAGTTATCCATATATTTAAATGAAGAGATGAGAAATCAAGTATGTTCCATTAGCAGCATGCATTTCCCCATTCGATTTCACTTTATATCCTCTGTCCAGTGATGCTTTGCAGCCAAATGCTAAAGTGGAAAAACATTACAGGCTGAAATGTTCCCTGTGAAATTCCAAGAAAGCAAATGGTATTACTGAGAAAAAGGGTCCTATTTGAAGACATGCAGTTATCACTCTGTGCGTATGAAATTAATCATATAAATTTATGCCTTATCTAATCAAGAGCTGAATAATAAAAATTATTGCAAAAATTATGCAACAATCATATCGTCCAAATATGAATATGTCCCTAAGGTGCAACTGAGATAGCGAAAGGGATAAAATTACCTTAATTACAGAAGGTGCCAAGACAGATAAGGAGGTGTCTAACCATTTCAATGATTGCTTGTGTAGACTATGAGTTGGATTGTTCTTTTGTGATCAGAACCCCGATTTTGGGTGAACTTGGCTCCCCGATACGCATCATCAGAATCCCAGTGCGGTTCTTGACCAACAGGCCAATTAATGGCCAGGCAGCACACTCGACATCCAGTTAAGGAGGGAGAATGGGTTTCAGAGGCTGTGGGGGGAGAGGGGAGAGTCGGTGGAGGCCCCCTCTAAAGAAAAGGTACAAAATGTTCCATTTGAAAGGTCACAGGTGCCAGGCAGTCAACGAGGAGTGGGTGTGGAGATGGGTGATTGCTTGTGGGGTGGAATGCAACACCGACCCACCCCAAAAGTGCTCTTGACAGGCCATCTCAATTCCCAGGCTGTGGTTTGGCCCAAATTGGAACATTCTTGTCAGCGTCTACCCAGTGCCCTTAATATACCCTATTAGGGCCTTAAATAGTTACCCACTACTTGTAAGCAGGATCTGTTCACCCCACGCAACCTCCACGCAACCCCCCGCCTTCCCCTCACCCGTGCCTCCCCATACCATCAACTGTGCACTTTTAAAATGTCCTGGAGGCAGGAACATGTCAGTACACCACTCCCCGAGTTTTTCAGTCCTCCCACCTCCAGTCCCGCCCTCGATACAAGTCAAAGCTTCTGCTCTAGATACTACCTTAATGACTTGTGCCTATGACTCATTGTACTTCTATTTGGCAGCCATATCATTAAATGAAACATGAATTACAGGACAGGCAGGTTTATTATTCAAAACTGAGGGGTGGCACAGTGGTTAGCACTGTTGCCGCACAGTGCCACAGATCCAGGTTCGATTCCCAGCTTGGGTCACTGTCTGTGTGGAGTTTGCACATTCTCCCCATGTCTGGTTTCCTCTGGGTGCTCCGGTTTCCCCCCCCCCCCCCAGTCCGAAAGACATGCTGGTTAGGTTGCATTGGCCATGCTAAATTCTCCCTCAGTGTACACAAACAGGAGCCGGAGTGTGGTGACTAGGGGATTTTCACATTAACTTCATTACAGTGATAATGTAATCCTACCTGTGATACTAATGAAAAAATAAATAAAATAGCTTCCCTTTACAGTGATTACCGAAACCATATTCCAAGCAATAGCTGCACGGACCTTGTCATAGAAATCATAGAAACCCTACAGTGCAGAAACAGGCCATTCGGCCCATTGAGTCTGCACCGACCACAATCCCACCCAGGCCCTATCCCCATATCCCTACACATTTTACCCGCCAATCACTCTAACCTACGCATCTCAGGACACTAAGGGGCAATTTTAGCATGGCCAATCAACCTAACCCGCACATCTTTGGACTGTGGGAGGAAACCGGAGCACCCGGAGGAAACCCACGCAGACATGGGGAAAATGTGCAAACTCCACACAGACAGTGACCCAAGCCGGGAATCGAACCCAGGTCCCTGGAGCTGTGAAGCAGCAGTGCTAACCACTGTGCTACCATGCCACCCCATAATATTGTTGGTTTCTAATTTGAGCTAAATTAACAACATAAAAGTGGTTGATATGTTTGCAAAACAGACCAACAGTCACCTTGAACTGGTTTGCAGCATATAGGTGAGATCGAGTTTCACTGGGTTTCTGGATATGGGAGATTAGAAGGTGGGGGAGACTGTTGGTTGTTGCAAAATGAAAAGGTTACATTGGTGCAACAAAAGAATGATAGATTAATGGTGGGCTTCGGTCAAAATTTCCACTTTACATACCTTCTATTTCCAGCTTTCAAAGACTTTAAAAAGGTCCAAATCTTGGAAACCATGGATCAGCTGATTTCCACACTCTGACAAAATTTAATGCCCTCTCCTGAGGTGGGTTTTGAAGTGGGTGGCGCTTTTAATTGGGCAGAGTGATGCCAGGCGGAGACCCCAGTTCCTTCCTGCCACTGTCCCGATTAAATCAAGGGCAAGAAAGGCTTATGGACAGCCTTCACGGCCCAGCTCCAGTTGAGGCCCCCCACGTGTGCAATTATTGTCCACTTGAGGGCCTCATCCTGGTGCTGCTGGCATTCACTCCACATTGGGTGCGACAGTCACCACGTGGGAAACTGAAAAGCAAACCTGTTGGGTTCGCTTGTGGGTTTCCTGGGGTGGGGGGAGCCCCCTGTTCATGGTGTGAGCCAACCCTCCCACCAACATTGATGCCCAAAGCCTTCCTCACCCTCACTCCCCCTTTCCTGTGACCCCCATCCCTCTCACTCACATGTGGCCTGGGTCACTTGGGCCATCCTAGGCCTTTCCTCAGGAGCATTACCAGCTGCCTGCAATGGACAACTATCAGCCTCCAATTGGTCTGCCAGTTTCCGGTGTTGGGGGGGCATGGGGGGTTGGCGGGGGGGGGGGGGGGGGGGGGGGGGGTGGGGGGGCGGGAGCTGGTGGGGGGATTTCAATATACCAGGCCCTTGATCCTGCGGAAGGACCTCAGCTAGCCATTTTCCAGTGGGAATTCCCCAAAGAAAATGATGTGGAGCTCCTGCGGGCTGGAGAAGTTGCAGACGAGACCCTTGACACCACCATTTAATACAGCCGGGTTTTTTTTAACAAGCGAATTACAATTACATTATGCAGTTTATTTATTGGGGTTTATTTACACAGGAATGAAATTCAAAAGCAGAGAAATATGTTAAACTTTCATAGAACCTTGATTAGATCGTATTTGGATAACTGCACATTTCTGATATCCAAGTTTAAAATATGACATGAAGGCACAGAGGAAGGTTAAACAGAAATATAGAAGGATGCTACCAGAACTGTGAATTTACAGCGAGGAGAAAAGCGTTAACAGGCTGCCCGGAATTCTCCCACCCCTCTCCCCCCGCCCCAACGTCACTGCAATCGTCATGGGGGGGGGTTGTGGACAATGTGAAGGTCCATTGACAGTCGGGTGGGAATTTCCGGCTTTTAGACCAGCGCGGCCGGAGAATTCTTTCCTCTGGCAAAGAGAAGATTGACAGGTAACCTGATGATATCTTTTAACATACGAAGACATTTCAAAGGGTAGACTTTAAGAAGAACATGGGGGCACAATCTCAGGATGAGGGGCCGACCATTTAGGACTGAGATGAGGGGGATTTTCTCCACTGTGAATCTTTGGAATTCTCTACCCCAGAGGGTTGTGGCTGCTCCATCGCTGAATACATTTAAGGCTGGGCCCCGCCAGATCGGTCCAGGCACCGGAATCACTGGGGAGGTGATGGCCTAGTGGTATTAATGCTAGATTATTAATCCAGAAATTCAGCTAATGTTCTAGGGACGCAGGTTCGAATCTTGCAGATAGTGAGGAGCATTGTCAGAAGCTACAGAAGGATATAGATAGGCTGGAAATTTGGGCAAAGAAATGGCAGATGGAGTTCAATCCTGATAAATGCAAAGTGATGCATTTTGGTAGAAATAATGTAGGGAGGAGCTATACGATAAATGGCAGAACCATAAAGGGTGTAGATACACAGAGGGACCTGGGAGTGCAAGTCCACAGATCCTTGAAGGTGACGTCACAGGTGGAGAAGGTGGTGAAGAAGGCATATGGCATGCTTGCCTTTATAGGACGGGGCATAGAGTATAAAAGTTGGGGTCTGATGTTGCAGATGTATAGAACGTTGGTTCGGCCGCATTTGGAATACTGCGTCCAGTTCTGGTCGCCACACCACCAGAAGGACGTGGAGGCTTTGGAGAGAGTGCAAAGGAGGTTTACCAGGATGTTGCCTGGTGTGGAGGGGCTTAGTTATGAGGAGAGATTGGGTAAACTGGGGTTGTTCTCCCTGGAAAGACGGAGGATGAGGGGAGACTTAATAGAGGTGCATAAAATTATGAAAGGCATAGATAGGGTGAACGGTGGGAAGCTTTTCCCCAGGTCGGTGGTGACGTTCACGAGGGGTCATAGGTTCAAGGTGAAGGGGGGGAGGTTTAACACAGATATCAGAAGGACATATTTTACACAGAGGGTGGTGGGGGCCTGGAATGCGCTGCCAGGCAAGATGGTGGAGGCGGACACACGAGGAACGTTTAAGACTTATCTAGACAGCCATATGAATGGAGTGGGAATGGAGGGATACAAAAGAATGGTCTAGTTTGGACCAGGGAGCGGCGTGGGCTTGGAGGGCCGAAGGGCCTGTTCCTGTGCTGTATTGTTCTTTGTTCTTTGTTCTCGCCACGGCAGCTGGTGGAATTTGAATTCAATAAAAATATCTGGAATTAAGAGTCTACTGATAACCATGAAAGCATTGTCGATTGGCGGAAAAACCCATCTGGTTCACTAATGTCCTTGAGGGAAGGAAATCTGCCGTCCTGGCCTGGTCTGGCCTACATGTGACTCCAGAGCCACAGCAATGAGGTTGACACTCAACTGCCTTCAGGCAATTAGGGATGGGCAATAAATGCTGGCCAGTCAGCGACCCCATGTCCCACGAATGAATAACAAAAATGCAGAGAAATCAAAAGGTTTCAGTCCAAGATGCATTGCTTTGATTCTTACTCACCAGAAAATGGCAGAGTGTTGGTTCTGGTGAGAAAAACGGTCTGTTTCTCTCCAGAGAAACAGGCCGGTTTTCTTTTCAGATCTTACCACACCCTGTCACAAAAAACAGGTGGGCGTGTCTCACACCATCATGTTGAGGGGCTTCAACACACCAGCAAAGTCCGGCTGCATTGAGATTGGGGCACCCTTTCTAAAGGATGCACCAATCAGACCAAAAAGTAACCTCCCCTGATCAGAGCTGGCATTCACCCCCAACTTACCTCCCAATCAGAGCCGGCATTCACCCCCAGCAATCAGAGCCAGCATTCATCATACCTCCCTCACCCACACAGTCAATGCCGGCGGCACACCACCCTCCCCTAAACTTTGGATTCTTCTCCCCAACCATGCAGTCAAGCACCCTTTCCCCTCCAAACAGCCATCGCCAGCATCCCCAGCTCACATGTCCGCTCTGCCCTACCACAACAAGTAAATGCTCCCCCCCCCCCAATGAGGCTCCCACTGGGGTCTGCCTCGGCACTGCCCTGTTGGCAGTGCCACTCTGTGCCAAGGGGCAGTGCCAGAGGGCATTGCCAGGCCACTGCCTGGCCATGACCCTCTTCCCCGGGGGCTATACTTACCTTTATGCCCCCAGGGGGAATCCTCAGAGGGGATTCACCCCACATCAGGGCAGTTTGAAAATACACCTGGGGCTCAATATATGGCGAGGGGGGTTTAATTTATATGCTGATGTATGGAGATGTATGTAAATCAGGTGTGCACCCATTGTGGGTGTGAACCTGGTTATATCACGGGCAAGGGGTGGTGAAAATCAGAAGTCGCGATCTCAGCGGGGGGGGGGGGGGTGTGTGGCTTTGAGGTTTCGCCAGATCTTGAGCTCCCGTCACCATTCCCATGGGCAGCAAGCAGGGGCTCAAGATCACCCCTGAATCTCACCGTCTGCTCACCTTTGAAATGAATTGGCTGGCATGAAACTACAGAATTTGTGTGATAGACACAAGCTAAGCATGTCCCAGAAAGTTAAGTCTTGTTCATCTCATTATAAAAGTGCCCTTTTAGTGGCATAATGTGTTAAATATTGCCAATGAATCCCACTAGCACTGAAAATTACCCACTGCAAGTGTGGAGACTCATTCTTTCAGGTATTAATTGTTGTTGGAGATATTAAAAATGTAAAATTTATATGTTGTCTAATTTGGAACAATTCAGTGATGATCTCTTTAGAATATAGAACATAGAAAGCCACAGCACAAACAGGCCCTTCGGCCCACAAGTTGCGCTGATCATATCCCTACCTCTAGGCCTATCTATAGCCCTCAATCCCATTAAATCCCATGTACTCATCCAGAAGTCTCTTAAAAGACCCCAACGAGTTTGCCTCCACCACCACCGACGTCAGCCGATTCCACTCACCCACCACCCTCTGAGTGAAAAACTTTAGTGATGTGCATGCATCTCAGTCATCAGTCTTTGCTGGGACCCAGGTAGGAGAATTGTTCCCTGAACTTACTGGATTGATATAGCCTCCTGCTGAGAGCCACTCTCCCAACCCATCTGCTCCATCTTTTAGTCGTCTCATGTCCAGGACTGGAGAGGTTCACCATTTTTTCTAGATCCACTACTCCACAGGGTCACATCATAAGTGTAAATGTTTAGTTCACTGACTGAAATGGTCAGTTGTTTATTTTCAATGTTGTTAGACCCAGAATAAGAGAGACTTTAACCAGACTTCTTTCAATAAATTCAGAATGATTGACTTATTCTGAAACAAATTTTTATAAAACAAAAGCACATAATTTGTTATCCAGAATAGTAACTTGACACCCTTTTAATTCCCAACGCACATACACACAAAGATCAAAACAAATAGGGTCTCCGCAGAGGGTGACACTTAAAGGGGGAAAAAAACCACCTTTTGATCAATGGGGGAAACTTTATGAAAAGGATGAAGTTTGGAGAGTTTTGATGCTGACGATCTGCTGTTCCTGCATGTGAAGACAGATTGATGGACACAGCAATTGTCTGGAAATCCTATCCAGGGTGGAATCAATGCCCTTGGGATCTCTCTCTCATCTCAGACACTCAGGGCCCGATTTTACCATTTTGATTCTAAGTGCTGGGTGGACTTGAATCTGTGAATGTTTCAGATCCGACTTTTAGACCCGTTCTCCGGCGCCCCCATACGCACTCTGCCTGAAAAAAAAATCAGCGATTCCGAATCGTGCTGCACAAGCCAGTGGGCGGGGCTTATCGCGCTCGAAACACTGCCGCTCCAATCGGAGCCTCCAACTCAGAGCATGCTCACAAAAAAAAGACAGAATAACGCTCCCCTGCCACATTGTGCCCGGGCCGGATAATGCCTCCCCCTGGCCCTGACTGATATTGCCCCCATGCCCACAACATTACTGACCCCCTTATCTCCCCACCCCTGCCACCCAGACCGATTGCGGCCCCCTTCCCCCCAATGATCTCAGGTAGAGTGGCAACTTATCCCCCTTCCCCCTTCACTCATCTCAGGCAGAGAGATCCATCCTCCCCCCTACCTATATCAGGTAGGGTGATCCCCCTCACCCCCACGCACGACTCCTCCCGACTCCGATGGCTGTGTGACGTCTCCCTCTCTCTTCCCGTCCCCAATCATTGAGGCACTGATCCACCACCACCCCCCCCCCCCCCCCCCCTCTACCCCCCATCCCTATCAGCACACCTGCAAGTGCTCACTTGCCTTCCCCTCAATGCTAACAAGCAAACTGCATGGAACTTGCTGGAATGCTCTGCCAAACTGCCTGCAGCTGATCTGCCCTAACGAGGGGCAGCTCCATTAAAAACACAAGAATGGACAGGCAGGCAGTCATTCCTGCACTAAATGTGCGCACGACCAGCCCCCCGATTCTCTGAGGGTGACCTGGGGAGGCTACCGGTTGCAGCAGAGCCGAGGTGGGACACCGTCTTCCCCGCAAGAGGACGAAGACCAAGGAGGGCTGATGGAAATGCGGCCTGGAAGTCGCGCCTCAGCCAGTGCCAGGGCAGTGCCCCCCCCCCCCCCCCCCCCCTACCAGGAAACAGTGCCGGAAAAAGGTCAATGACCTCATCCATGCAGCAAGGGCGAGTGCTGAACCCCATCTTGCATCTTCCCCCAACTCTCCCCTAGATCCGCCCATCCCCAGCACCCTGCAGGCTTCCAGCTCCTGATCTCCAAGCACCTCCTTCCTTTTCCCCCAATGGGCCCCACTGCGCTTGCCCTCCAAGGGCCACCTGATACTCTGCGGGAGTCACGCCACCATTTCTTTCATGGCTCCTTCTGTCTCCACAGGAGGAGACCAAGCACAACACCCGAGAGAGGGCGAAGACAGGGGGTGGTGAGCCAGACCTCCAGGTCCTCACCTCCTTTGAGGAGCGGGTGCTGGAGCTCTGCAGAGAAGGGGAGATGCGGGATGTCAGTGACAGCATGGTCGGGCTGCCATCAAGGCGTGAGCACCTGTCATTCCTTCAATCACTTTGAGGCAACTTCTCGGGGGCACGAGTTTTGAGTGCAAGGGGCAAGGTTTAAAATAAATGTATGAGGTATGTTTATTTGCACAGAGAGGGTAGTGGGTGCCTGGAACTTGCTGCCGGGGGAGTTTGTGGATGCAGATACAAGAATGACCTTTAAGGGGCATCTCTACAGCTATGTGAATGGGAATAAAGGCATATAGTCCCCGGAAGGGTAGGGGGTTATAAATCAGATGGACAGCCTGGTCACTACAGGCTTGGAGGGCCGAATGGCCTGTTCCTGTGATGTAATTTCCTTTGTTCTTTGTTCTCTGTTCAATGGAGAAATGTGAATCACGTGTTTGGCATCCCGGATTCCTCTCCCTCCCTTGCTTGCACTTAACCTTGTGTCCTGTGTTGCAGGGACAGATCCGGATGCCCGGGGCCTTCTAGACTCCAGGCCCGTATTGCAGCTCCCATCCATCCTGGTCCAGACAGCTCAGACGAGCCCTCGGAGAATATGGGTGAAGGGATTCCCGAAGGTGACACCGTTTTGGCATTAGCTTCCACCTCACAACTCACCATCCCAGATACTGACACGTCGATGGATCCAGTTAGTGTTGAGGCTTCTGGGTCACTCTCTGGTGAGCACGACACATCTGATAACGTACATCGGGTGGAGGAGGGAACGTCTGAGGCCTCTGGCATGCAGGGGCCTGCCGGAGGCGAGGACTCAGCTGGCCCCAGGCTACATGCTGGTCCTCTGAGATCACTTCTCCCTCAGCTGCTGGAGATGCAGCAACAGAGCCAGGGAATGCAGGAGGGGCTGATGGCCACACTGGACCAACTGCGAGGCTGCTGGGAGGAGTCCCAAAGCTTTCAGGTGGACCAGCTATTGCCTGTCTTGCGTGGTTCCCAGGCCAACACTGCAAGAGTGGCATCTGCAGTAGAAAGCCTGGGGCAGGGGATCTTCACCATGAGTGGCAGGCTCCAAGCGGTGGCCGAGTCACAACAGGCCACAGCTGAGGGACTGAACAGAATTCTCGACATTCTGCGGCCCATGGTTGAGAGACTCGAGAGCTTGCAGGAGACCCAGCGGGACAGCGCTGAGACACAGCGGGCTACGGCAGCGCCGTTGAGAACATGGTCCGTCTCAGAGGGTCATGGCTGAGGGCTTGCAGCGCACGGCCCAGTCTCAGAGGGCACTTGCTGCGCTCATTGAGAGGTGGCCCCCGACTCAAGTGGCCATCGCAGAGGGCTCGACCACCATGGGTAGGACACAGGTGGTCCTCCAGGACTGGCAGTGCCAAGAGCTCACTGCAGAAGCACCGCCGTCCCATGGAGTGACCCAGGGGCCCACAGGAACCCCAAGGGAGGAGGAAGGGCTCGAGCCTATGCCGGGGCCTTCCAGCCAGGAGACTGTGGCTGTGGCTACACCTCCTGACTCCCCCCTTCTGACACCGGGGCATCGCAGGGGCAGCAGGATGGAGAGGGTGTCATGGAAACATCCCAGACACCTGGAAGCTGGCCAGGGTCCTCAAGGTCCAGGGCCTCCAGAGGACTCCCGCCACGTGCATCACAGGCAACGGGGTGAGGTAGGCAGCTGGCCCCTCCACCTCCAATGCATATTTTGAGGAGTCACTGAGATGTAGTGGTAGGCCACGTAAGGTTAGGAAGTTGTAGTTGCACTGAGATGGCACGGGTGAAGGGCTGCACTCGTTAGAAAGTTATTTAAGCACATTAACGTTTTCTGTTCACAAATTTTTATGTTAGAACGTCTGACTTAAACACCTTTATTGTAAATAAATGTTTTTTCACTACCCACCTGTGATTAATTTGTCTCGAATAGGAATCCTCTTCCATTGATGATCGCCAGAGCGATGCTTCATGTTGATGTCAGTTGGGGAGGCCCCTCAATGCTGTGTCACTGAGAAAAGGAAGGCATTGGTTCCCCAGACGCCACGAGTGATTCCCTCCCGTCCCCCACCACACCCGCTCCAGGGCCCTGTATGGAGGTTTCAGATCCCTTACCCACTACACAGACATGAGCCCAGGTGCCAGCGTGCATGCGGATCTCAGGTAGGAGTCAGACTAGTTTGCACCAGGGCATCATCATAATGGTGCTTAGCAAGGTCGTCATCACCCTCCTGCCTACCAAAAACCACAGAGTACCCAGGCCCACCACTCTGGTGTGACAATGTTGCAGGATATAGAAGGAATTTGGAGGGTTGGTGGGGGGTGGGGCGGGGTGGGAATGGAACCCACAGACACAAACCCCTAGTGAGTGAACCGCCTGGTGATCAGGGCCTCCCTTGCCGCTCTCGCATGCCTCATTTGGGCTGCCAGCCCTCAAGCGCCTGGCTGGTGTTCCTTGGCATGCTGTTCCTCAGCTTCCTCCTCCTGCTGGTAATCCTCCCCAGCGACGCCTGGCTGGTCAGCCTCCCCTCCCCCTCCTCCAATAGGCCACCTCTCTATAGAGCCAGATTGTGCAAGGCACGGCGCACGACCACTATGTGGGAACAGATCACTGGGCTGTATTGGAGGGCCCCGCCAGATCGGTCCAGGCACCAGAATCACCGGGGAGGTGATGGCCTAATGGTATCATTGCTAGCTTATTAATCCAGAAACTCAGCTAATGTTCTGGGGACTCGGGTTCGAATCTCGCCCACGGCAGCTGGTGGAATTTGAATTCAATTTTAAAAAATCTGGAATTAAGAATCTACTGATGACCATGAAACCATTGTCGATTGTCGGAAAACTCCATCTGGTTCACTAGTGTCCTTTAGGGAAGGAAATCTGCCGTCCTTACCTGGTCTGGCCGACATGTGACTCCAGAGCAACTGCAATGTGGTTGACTCTCAACTACTTCGGGCAACGAGGGATGGGCAATAAATGTTGGCCAGCCAGCGACGCCCATGTCCCACAAATGAATAAAAAAAAGATTGCATCTTGAGGAGCCCAATGCACCTCTCCACTGTCGCGTGCGTGGCTACATGGGCCTCATTATAGCGAGTCTCCACCTCAGACACAGGCCTCCGCACAGGCGTCATCAGCCATGTCTGAAGTGGGTAACCCATATCACCCAGGAGCCACCCTTGCAGCCTGGGTTCCTCCTCGCATGCCTCCGGGATGTCCGAGCTCCTGACAATGAAGCTGACATGCACGCTGCCTGGATGTCGGGCACAGACGTGCGTGATGGTCATATTATGGTCGCACACTAGCTGAACATTCAGGCAGTGGAACTCCTTCCTATTTACAAATATCCACGGGTTCTGTAGGGGGGTCTTGAGGGCGATGTGTGTGCAGTCGATCGGCCCCTGCACGTTTGGCATCCCCGCAATGGCTGCGAACCCTGCAGCTGGGTTTCCTGCTACGCCTGGTCCAGGTTGAAGTTGATGAACTAGCCAGCCCGGGCACACAGGGCTTCAGTGACCTGCCTCACACAGGTGTGCACGGCAGATTGGGAGATGCCACAGACATCTCCTCTCGGGGTCTGGAAAGAACCAGTAGCATGGAAGTTCAGAGCGGCCGTCAATTTGAGCCACCGAGGGTGGATGGCCCCCCCCTCCCAAACAGCCCCCCCTTCATCCCCCACTCCCAAACAACCCCCCCCCCCCCCACCCTGCGCTTGTCTATAGGTGCCAGGTCCTGCAACAGGTTGCACAGGTGTCGCGCAGTCTCCTTTCGGAGTCGGAGACGTCGGCGGCACACGGTGTGCAACATCTGCTCGAAAGACACTCATGCACGGAACTGCCGGGGTCTCTGCTGCCTCCTTCTCCTATGCCCCACTCTGAGTGAATGGTGGCCACCTCCTGCTTCTGGTGGTCGTCTCCCTCTGGTCCTGGAAGTGGTAAGGCCCAGGCTTCCTGTGCCCGCAAGTCTTCCTCCTGTTCCTCCTCCTCAGCTCCAGCAGCAACCAGAAGAACATCTAGATCTATTGGTTGCATAGAAAAAGCCATGTTGTCACTCTGAAGGGGGGTGAGGGGTTGGGTGGGGGTGGAAGGGGAGATGGAGAGGAACACATGTAGAGGCTACGGAATGTTGCTTGCCCCTAGCACATCCACAATCACAGCTCTCCCCCAATCCCCCCAGCCACATGCTCCCCACAATCACAGCTCCCTGCAAAGTTGAGAGGTTGCAGCAGTGCTATGTGCTATTTGCACATTCTTCAGCTGGAAGTGAACTGAGTGCACTAGGACCCAGCAGCACCGCAAGACCCAAGGTCAGTGCTGTGATCCGGGTCCGTGCTGCAAGTCGGACATCGGAGACCCTGCAGAGCAACAGCACCCTCCCCCCGCCCCGCCCCCCCCAACCACACTCGCAGAGCCGCCACCAAAAATGGCCACAACAACAGGACACCTGTGAGTAGCAGAGAGCCATCAGACGCTATGCACTTACCTCCTCACTAACCCTCACTGATGGAGCGCCCGAATCAGACTTTTATTGAGCATGTCTGATTTGCGCCAATTCCCGATTGGTGAACGCGGTGGTAAAGGGGGAAGTGCTGGTAAAGTTGGGCGTGCAGCCCATTAGAACATAGAACATAGAACAGTACAGCACAGACCAGGCCCTTCAGCCCACGATGTTGTGCCGAGCAATTAATTCAATTTAAATGCATTCAAATGCATTTAAATCGCCGTCGCGCCTGTTTCGGGCGCGGTCCCGATCACGGCCTTTTTCAGCCATTGGTAAAGTGGGAACCAGCACGGAGGTGGTCGCGGATCGCGCTACTCACCTCACGCCCGACTTTACCAAGTTTTCGCGCCTGAAAACAAGCGCAACTTGATGGTAAAATCAAGCCCTCAGGTTTCTAAATACAGATGAGTTATACTGAGATGAAGATTGCTAGCCGGATACTGGGAGCTACACTGAATGTCAGTCAAGGGAGGGAGGGAACCAGCTGGACAACATTTTCCTTTTCAGTTTATTCTCAAACTGAGTCCAACAAAAATATTCAACCCAGAAACTCATCTCCTGTGGTTTCCAGAAAATTGCCAGGGCAGCCTCTGAAAACAGTTAATTTTTTTCTCTCTCTTGCAATTAAAGTTCAAGTTAACAAATAGTTCAAATCACCTCAGGTTCCTTGCTGGATATTTAGATGAAGTCATACAACTTCTTGGAAAATGCAGCTTGTTGGCATGCCAAAGTGGATTTACATACTTTAAAAAAACAACAGGTCACTTCCAAGAAACTTCCAAGTAATTCAATGACCTTCCAAATCTAAAAAAAAGTTCTTGGAAACATGTATTTATAACAATATTTCATCCTGCTCTGTGTGGCCTTTGCTCTTTCTCTGGTAATGTACAATCCCAAGAGGTAGGTCTATTTTTATAAAAATATCTTAGAGCACCAGGTTTATGAAGAAGCTTGAAGTTAGCACTAAGTTATTCAGTACCTGCCACACCACTCCTTGTTGACTTCTGAAACCTGAAGCAACTTTAGAAAGGACTGATAACTGTAGCAACCAGAAGCAATTAAGCAAATAGTGACCTTAAGCATTTGATCAGCCCCTGAAATAGCATTGATGGGGTGTTCTTCATGCTGCTTAATGTCATGTCCAGCTATGCGAGGTTGGGAGATGGCATGGGCTGGAACATTGAATTCTAACTTGTCGATCTTTTAGGGTAAACCAAATAAACCAACTCAAAAGAACTTAGGGACAAAGGAAAAAGGACAGCTCCCCAAAAGGAGGGGGAACAGCCCGAACAGAACAGAAGTGCAAAGGAAACTTAAAACATCAAATCATAATGTGATTCTCGGGGTTTATAATGCACCCCAGCCCCTGCGGTGCCCAACGAGCGCGGAAACTTGTCTCTGCTGGTGTCAAAACAGCATGGAATACTGATTGACAATATGAACTGCTCGCTCTGTGTAGCATAATGGTTAGCTTGCAGAGCTAGTGATGAATATCATGGTGTAATAGTGACATTGGCAGTCACATACTAGAGCCTCAGTGTAGAGAGACGAAATAGTTTGTACACAAGAGGGAAGTACTTAGCCATTATGCTATTGTGTATATAGTGTTAATGAAATAGTTTTGAAGTAACCTACCTGAGGCACTCATGAGTAGAGGGAAACCTTCCCAGAATGAATTGGCTCGCAAGACAAACCACAAACACTCTGCATGTTTCTTGCGAGCATTAAGTGGGCACACATTATCCAGCTTTACTGATACAGCATTCACCATGTTTCATGTTAATCGTGTACCATAGCTGCTATTCTGAAACCCTAATGGGAGTCAGCACCCAAAACAATCAGATGTCACCGAGCCCATGTTCACTTTCTCTGACTGTATTAACTACAGCAAAGATTGAGGAGTTATCTATTAGCCATGAAAGAATTTAAAAGACTAAACAGTAAATGATTACTTCCACTGGCTGGTGAATCTGTTTTGGGGGCCTTAAATTTGAAAGGCTATTTTTTTTCCAGTGGGATATGGGATTGAGCGGTTTTTGAAGCCAGGCAATACAATGAAATAAAGAATATTAGATAAACATTTTAAGAAGAAAAATATTAATAGGCCTGAAAACAGTACAGGAGAATCTCATAGAATCTATATTGTGCAAAATAGGCCATTCAGCCCATCAAGTCTGCACAAGCTCTCTGACAGAGCATCTTACCCAGATCCTCTAAACCCACTCATTTACAATGGCCAATCCACCTAACCTACCCATCTTTGGACTGTGGGAGGAAACCCACACAGACACGGGGAGAATGTGCAAACTCTGCACAGTCACCCAAGACTGGAATTGAACCCGTGTCCCTTGAGCTGTGAGGCAGCAGTGCTAACCACTGGGCCACCGTGACACCTGTTTTTTGATCAAAGTAGATCACCCCAAGATGGAGCTTGCATGAGCACAGTGGGACAAATGGTCTCCTTTTGAATTGAAATTCCTTTAATCTTGTGAAATACATACAGCAATATTAGTGTTTCATATGATGCTCATGGCGAGATAACCAATTGAGTGCTGTCAATGGAAAGCAAGTAATCAGAATATTGAAAACCACTTTTATATACATGGAGATTTTTAAAACTTCCTTGAGAAAATTTATAAATTGGGCTCGAGTCGATGGAAGGCTGATTTTATGTTTTTTTTTGGCAAGAACAAATGTTCTTTTTCATTCCATGCTTTCTTGTGTTCAAGCTCCACATTCTGCTTTGCAATCGTTGCTCATGATTTGATTTGTAATTGTCCCGTGTATTGAGATACAGTGAAAAGTATTGTTACTTGCGCATTATACAGACAAAACATACTGTTCATAGAGTACATAGAGGAGAAGGAAAGGAGAAGGTGCAGAATATAGTGTTACAGTCATAGCTGACATATATTCCTGAAAGAAGAGATAATTTTGTAGTACTCAACATATTAACCAGTTTAACATGTTAAATGCTTGTCTGAGTGGAATCATTTTACAATTAGTATTGGGAGTTTTGTAAGTCACAAATATTGCAATTAAAGTTAATGGCTTTAGTTCAGTTACTGACTCATTAGGAGTCACTCCCATGCATTGTTCCTACATGTCTAACAAGGCAATTCTTCTTGCATGAGTTATTGATGATTAATATCACATGTGATTTTTCCATCCACCTATGAGGACAGAAAAGGTTGCAACATCTCATCTGAAATCACCAACACTGACAGTGCAACACTTACACAGTCCTGCACTACGAGGACCAGTCTGGATGGGGGTGTTGAACCCACAACCTTCTGACTCAGAACAAACCTTACATCTGAGCCACAGTGGATACTAAACAGAACCAATCAAATGGCTCAGTTCATAACAACAACCTGCGTTTAAAAACCTGCGTTTTCATAGTCACTTTAATGTAAGTGGGATGTCTCGAAGCACCGCACTGGAGCATTCGAAAATTAAATTTGGCACCGGGCCACAGAAGGAAGTGATCAAAAGTTTGGGCAGAGAGGGAAGTTTTCAGGAGCAGCTTAAAGGGGGAAAGAGAGATACTGGGGTTGTGGAGAGAGGTAGCTGGGTGGTGGGGGTTAGCTGGGTTGGGGGGGGTTAGCTGGGTTGGGGGGGTCTGGGGGGGGTTAGCTGGGTTGGGGGGGTGTGGGGGGGGTTAGCTGGGTTGGGGGTGTGTGGAGGGGGTTAGCTGGGTTGGGGGGGTTGGAGGGGGGTTGGCTGGGGTGGGAGGGGTGTGGAGGGGGATTAGCCGGGGTTGGGGGGTTATGGAGGGGGTTAGTTGGAGTTGGGGGAGGTGTGGAGGGGGAGGTGTGGAGGGGGGGTTAGCTGGGGTTGGGGGAGGTGTGGAGGGGGGGTTAGCTGGGGTTGGGGGAGGTGTGGAGGGGGGGGTTAGCTGGGGGAGGTGTGGAGGGGGGGTTGGGGGAGGTGTGGAGGGGGGGTTGGGGGAGGTGTGGAGGGGGGGTTGACTGGGGTTGGGGGAGGTGTGGAGGGGGGTTAACTGGGATTGGGGGAGGTGTGGAGGGGGGGTTGGGGGAGGTGTGGAGGGGGGGTTGACTGGGGTTGGGGGAGGTGTGGAGGGGGGGTTGACTGGGGTTGGGGGAGGTGTGGAGGGGGGGTTGACTGGGGTTGGGGGAGGTGTGGAGGGGGGTTAACTGGGGTTGGGGGGGTTGTGGAGGGGGGTTAACTGGGGTTGGGGGGGTTGTGGAGGGGGGTTAACTGGGGTTGGGGGGGTTGTGGAGGGGGGTTAACTGGGGTTGGGGGGGTTGTGGAGGGGGTTAGCTAGGGTTGGGGGGGTTAGCTGGGGTGGAGGGGAGTGTGGAGGGGGGTTAGCTGGGGTTGGGGGTGGTGTGGAGGGGGGTTAGCTGGGGTTGGGGGTGGTGTGGAGGGGGGTTAGCTGGGGTTGGGGGGGTTGTGGAGGGGGGTTAACTGGGGTTGGGGGGGTTGTGGAGGGGGTTAGCTAGGGTTGGGGGGTTAGCTGGGGTGGAGGGGAGTGTGGAGGGGGGTTAGCTGGGGTTGGGGGTGGTGTGGAGGGGGGTTAGCTGGGGTTGGGGGTGGTGTGGAGGGGGGTTAGCTGGGGTGGAGGGGAGTTAGCTGGGGTTGGGGAGGTTAGCTGGGGTGGAGGGGGGTTAGCTGGGGTTAGGAAGGGAATTCCTGAGTTTAGAGCTATGCAGTTGTAGGCACAACCAGCAATGTTGGAATGATGATAATTGTTATTTGATAAATGTTCTTGAGTCGGTTGGTACGTGACCTCAGACGTTTGTACCTTTTTCCTGACAGACGAAGGTGGAAAAGAGAATGTCCGGGGTGTGTGCGGTCCTTAATTAAACTGGCTGCTTTGCCGAGGCAGCGGGAAATGTTGACAGAGTCAATGGATGGGAGGCTGGTTTGCGTGATGGATTGGGCTACATTCATGACTTTTTGTAGTTCCTTGGGCAGAGCAGGAGCCATACCAAGCTGTGATACAACCAGAAAGAATGCTTTCTATGGTGCATCTGTAAATGTTGGTGAAAGTTGTAGCTGACATGCCAAATTTCTTTAGTTTTCTGAGAAAGTAGAGGCGTTTGTGGGCTTTCTTAACCATAGTGTTGGCATGGGAGGACTAGGACAGGTTCCTGGTGATCTGCACACCTAAAAACGTGAAGCTCTCGACCATTTCTACTTCATCCCTATTGATGCATGTTCTCCTTTACGCTTCCTGAAGTCGATGACAATCTCCTTCGTTTTGTTGACACTGAGGGAGAGATTATTGTTGCCGCACCAGTTCACCAGATTCTCTATCTCATTCCTGTACTCTGTCTCATCATTGTTTGAGAACCGACCCACTACGGTGGTGTCATCAGCAAACTTGAAAATCGAATTGGAGTTGTATCAGGACTATAGTAAGGGGCTGAGAATACAACCTTGTGGGGCACCGGTGTTGAGGATGATCGTGGAGGAGGTGTTGTTGCCTATCCTTACTGACTGTGGTCTGAGTGTTAGGAAGTTCAGGATCCAGTCGCAGAGGGAGGTGCCGAGGCCCAGGCCACGGAGTTTGGAGATGAGTTTCGTGGGAATACTGGTGTTGAAGGCTGGGCTATAGTCAATAAATAGGAGTCTGACATAGGTGTTCTTGTTATCTAGGTATTCCAGGATTGAATGCAGGGCCAGGGAGATGGTGTCTGGGAGGTAGTCCGGGAGGCTGGAATTGATTCGTGCTATGACTAGCCTTTTGAAGCACTTCATAATGATGGATGTCAGAGCCACCGGCCGATAGTCATTAAGGCATGCTGCTTGGTTTTCCTTAGGTACCGGGATGATGGTTGTCTTCTTGAAGCAGATAGGGACCTCAGATTGTTGTAAAGAGAGATTGAAGATGTCTGTGAATACCCCCGCCAACTGATCCGCGCAGGATCCGAGCGCTCGTCCGGGAACCCCATCCGGGCCAGTCGCTTTCCGTGGGTTGACCTTCGAGAAAGCTGCTCTGACATCTGCAATGGTGACCCCAGATACAGGTTCATCCAGGGCTTCCAGGGTGGAGGGCATGCTCTCACTGACCTCTTGATCAAAACGGCGTAGAATGCATTGAGTTCATCAGGGAGGGGTACGTCGGAGCCGCTGATTTTACGTCTTCATCTTGTAGCCTGTTATGTCTTGCAGACCATGTGGGGGTCAGTGAAGCTAGCCTGGGACTCTAGCTTGGTCCGGTACTGATTATTGGCATCTTTGATGGATCTCCTTGGATCGTATCTGGCTTTCCTGTATAGGTCAGGGCCGCCTGACTTGAACGCCTCAGACCTGGACTTCAGCAAGCAGTGGATATCCTTGTTTATCCATGATTTCCGGTTGGTAAACACACGGATTTGCTTCTTTGGCACACAGTCTTCTACACACTTACTAATGAAGTCAGTCACTGTAGTGGCGTACTCGTTCAGGCTGGTCGCAGAGTTTTTAAATAGTGACTAGTCCACTGACTCCAAGCAGCCCCGTAAGAGATCATTATGCAAGGTCTTGTGCTGAGGAAGAGTCCCTGAGAGTTAGTGTTAGCTAACTCCTCGATTATTGAGTCATCATACCTATCAAGCAAATCAATTCAGAATTAGTGGTGTTCCCCAACACAATTATATGTGGAAATCAGTACAAACACAGATTGGGCATATCGATATTGCAAATATGTAGCATCAGGTATATCTGCTGTGATGTGTGCCAGAATTTTACCGCCTCGCCTGCCTGAGTCTCGTAAGATCCTGCCGGAGGCCAACGGAGAATGCCGATCTTGGGGTGGGCGTGCTGGTAAAATCCTGGCACATATCCTATACCTGGGACATTTGGACAGAATTTCACAAACTTAGGCATTGTAATTCGAATCAAGAAATTAGATTGACCAAAGCAGGTGTATGAGGCTAGTGGAGGTTACGAAGGAGGAAGATGGAAAAATCCTGGAGGTGATTGGGAGGCCTGCCCACCCTTCACATTTGAAGGAGGCTCGGGAGTTAAAATGGCTGAAGGCTTTCCAAATGAGGGTTGCAGCCTGTGTGCACCCTCTACACGATTCCCACCTCCAGCTGAAACTGGGGCTGCTTTGTCGGTAAATTACACCCAGTTTGTATTAATACCCAAAACAATTTGTTTCGGCAAATCATTGTTCATGCTTTGGCGAGAATTGTTCAAATCATACAATTTGTCGTACAAATTGACACTCCCCGGACAAAATTTAAAACATATGATACTGATCTGATTTGTCAGAATTATTTGAATTATTGTAGTTGAAGAATTCAAAGTGAGTAATCCTTCAGGAACTACGCCCAACTCTTGCATAAATTCCTTCAGGGATTTTCCACGCCTCGAAATAGATATCAAGCAACTCAATTCGGAATTAGTGGTGTTCCTCAGCACTATTATATGTGGAATACAGTAAAAACACAGATTGGGCATATGGGATGTCTACAGGAGCCAAATGGTTGGGGGAGGCGATGGCCAAGTGGTATTATCGTTCGACCATTAATTCAGAAACTCAGCTAATGTTCTGGGGACCAGGGTTCAAATCCCGCCACGGCAGATGGTGGAATTTGAATTCAATAAAAAATATCTGGAATTAGGAATCTCCTGATGACCATGAAACCATTGTCAATTATCGGAAAAACCCATCTGGTTCATTAATGTCCTTTAAGGAAGGAAATCTACCGTCCTTACCTGGTCTGGCCTACAAGTGACTCCAGAACCACAGCAATGTGATTGACTCTCAACTGTTCTCGGGCAACTAGGGATGGGCAATAAATGCTGGCCAGCCAGCGACACCCATGTCCCACGAATGAATAAAAATGTGTAACTTCAGGTATACCTACTGTGACATGTAATTTCTGTACCTGGACACTTGGTCAGAAATTCACAAACAGAGGTATTGTAATTAGATTCAAGAAATTAAATTGACCAAAAGCAAGTCCGTACTAACAAAGAATTGGTTAGAAAAAGGGATTTGACTATAAAACAGCCAATTTAGGCCATAGTGACTCAGGCCTTCTCCTGGACTACTTGTCAGTCTGGAGGCTGGGAAGGGAATTGTGTTATTCATTTTATGTCTACGCAAATAATAATTACACAAATAAAGTACAAATTTTTCTGATTTTCTAAACTCCATTGCAAATAACTGACAGAGAGCTGCAGGAGGTAATTTAGAATCAGTAACGCCTAAGTTATAAGTGCTGCAAGTGAACAGGAATCGTCATTCTGTATAATAAAACTCTGTTGAAATGTTTAAAGTTTATTTATTAATGTCACAAGTAGGCTCACATTAGCACTGCAATGAAGTTACTGTGAAAATCCCCTAATCGCCACACTCCGGCGCCTGTTCGGATACACTGAGGGAGAATTTAGCATGGCCAATGCACCTAACCAGCATGTCTTTCGGACTGTGGGGGGAAAACAGAGCACCACGAGGAAACCTCATGCAGACACAGGGAGAACGTGCAGACTCCGCGCAGACGGTGACCCAAGCTGGGAATCGAACCCGGGTCCCTGGCGCTGTGAGGCAAGCACAGTATTAATGTGCAGTTTGATTAAATCATTGACTTTGATTATAACTTTGATTAAATCATAACTTTGATTAAATAATTCCTTCATCCTCTAAATTCAGAGAATACAACCCTAGTTTATGCAGCCGCTCCTTGTAGTTTAATCCTTGGAGTACACATATCATTCTGGTAAATTTACACTGCACTGCCTTCCAAGGCCAATGTATGCTGCCTATGATGTGATTCCCAAAACTGCTCACATAGCTCCGTGTGGTTTAACTAGGGCTTTTCATAACTGTAGCATAACTTCTACCCATCCCCCTACCCCTACCCCCACCCCAACCCCTCTATTCTAGTCCTTTAAGTTTAAAGGCTAGTATTCCGTTAGCCTTATTGATTATTTTCCATGCCTGTTTATGACCTGTTATTGATCTCCAATCTTGGACACACAAGTCTCTGCCGGTGTCTATTGCTCCGAGCTTTTCATCATTAGAAGGTACATTGTTCAATCTTCTTTATGTTCTAAGTGGTTGATCTCTCTCTCATTTGCCGATATTGAAGTCCGTTTGTCACAATTTAGCCCTTTCATTTAAACTGTCTTTATCTCTTTATAATTTTATCCTTCCATCTGCACTACTTACACTGTCAACAGTAGTGCATTTGATAAATTTGGATATGTGGCTTTTTATCTCACCCTCTAAGTCATTAATAAATACAGTAAGTAGTTAAGGCCCCAACACAGATCCTTGGCAAACATCACTCGTCACATCCAGTCCATTAGAGCACCTGTACTTAATCTCAGTCAAACCAGGTTAACAATTAATTCCCATAAACTTCAATCGTAATTAGCAATCACTTATGAGTTTAAAGTTTTTACTTATTAGTCACAAGTTGGCTTACATCAACACTGCAATGTGAAAATCCCCTAGTCGCCACACTCCGGCGCCTGTTCAGGTACACTGAGGGAGAATTTAGCATGGCCAATGTGCCTAACCTCAGTCATGAGGAACTTTATCTATGGCCTTCTGCAAGTCCATGTTAATAACATCCATAAACAACTCCTGACCGACCCTTTTCAAATCCAGTTGTGCAGATCTGGTTGCAAGAGTTTCTGCAGAATTCTGTTTGCAAACACCCTAACTGTAATGTTTTCAGAACATGTCCAAAAATGGACACTCTTAGCACAATTCCTACTTTTATCATCACCATTTACATTCCCTTTGTCTTTTTGTCTATGCCATTCCTATCAATTACAGCCCACCCCCAACCCTCACAGTATAAATCTTGTCCTTTTTCCTTTGTTTTCAGCTCTGACGAAGGGTCACCCAGACTCAAAACGTTGGCTCTATTCTCTCTCCACAGATGCTGTCAGACCTGCTGAGATTTTCTGGTATTTTCTGTTTTTCTTTCAGATTCCAGCGACTGCAGTAATTTGCTTTTATATTTTATGTCCAGAAATGTCCTCAGTCCCAAAACATTACAAGACATTTCTGCTTAAGTTCATAAAATGCCCTAAACTCTTGAGTGGTGAGATGTGCAAAGTGGTGTCCCCCAGGGATCTGTACCAGTGTCTCAGCTTTTCAACACACATGTTAACGATGTGGTTGAAAGAATCAAATGTACATCCAAAGTGGCAGTAGGTGCTAATTTAGTAGGCAATTATGTCAATGGGCGAAGTCACAAATGGCCATAGACAGTCTGAATAAGTTAAAAGTTCAATGTGGATAAATGTGAGATCATCCAATTTGAGATTTACTAGGATGCTACCAGGACTTGATGGGTTGAGTTATAAGGAGAGGCTGGATAGTCTGGGACTTTTTTCCGTGGAGCATTTGAGGCTAAGGGGTGAACTTAAAGAGGTCTATAAAATGATGAGGGCATAGATCAGGTAGATAGTTAATATCTTTTCCCAAAGGTAGGGGAATCTAAATCTAGAGGGCACAGGTTTAAGGTGAGAGGGAAGAGATACTAAAGGGTTCAGAGGGGTCATTTTTTCACTCAAAGGGTGGTGAGTGTCTGGAACGAGCTGCCAGAGGTAGTAGTAGAGGCGGGTACAATTTTGTCTTTTAAAAACCATTTAGGCAGTTACATGGGTAAGATTGGTATAGAGGGATATGGGCCAAATGCGAACAATTGGGACTAGCTTAATGGCAAAAACTGGGCGGCATGGACAGGTTGGGCCAAAGGGCCTGTTTCTATGCTGTTAACCTCGATGACTATCCACTTTGAACCATAAACATGAGAAATTATAATATTTTCTTAAAACTGAAAGAGCAGAAACTCTGGTTGAAAAAAGTGATTTAAGTGTCTGTGGACAAAATACTAACGCACCACGACAAAAAAATGTATCCGAAAAGGTGAATGAAATCTTGGTACTTATCTTAGAAGGATTAGAATTCAAAAGTGAAGAAGTGATGCAAGGTCAGATTCCCAATCAACTGTGCTGCATTTAGTTTTGTGAACAGAAGTCCAGGAAAGATATATTGGCCTTGGAAGCAAATATATCTTCCCTGGAATTCCGTTTTCAAAACTAAATGCAGCACTTTTGAATTCAAATCCTAAGGTAAGTGCTAAGATTTCATTTGCCTTTTCGGACACATTTTCTTGTAGCTAAGAACTAGTATTTTGTCCACGGACACTTAAATTACTTTTCTGGATCGATCAAAATTATACCAGGGCTGAAAAAGTAATAAATTCTGGTGGGCTGCATATATTTGGCTTGCGTTCCCTTGAGTTTAGAAGGTTGGGTGAATTTATCGATAAGGGGAACTAACAGGATTCGTAGAATCCCTACAGTGCAGAAGGAAGCCATTCGGCCCATCGAGTCTGCACCGACAACAATCCCACCCAGGCCCTATCCCCGTAACCCCACCTATTTACCCTGCTAGTCATCCTGACACTAACAGGTAATTTATCATGGCCAATCAACCTAACCCGCACATCTTTCGGACTGTGGGAGGAAACCAGATCACCCGGAGGAAACCCACGCAGACACAGAGAGAATGTGCAAACTCCACACAGACAGTCACCCAAGGCTGGAATTGAACCCATGTCTCTGCTGCTGTGAGGCAGCAGTCCTAACCACTGTGCCATTGTGCTGCCCCTTGTGCCACCGTGCCACCCCACAATGGAAACAATGACACAATGGAACAATTTCTTCTGATGGGAAGATACAGGACATAGGGACATAATCTTCACATTGGGAATTGGGAGTAAAATCAGGAAGCGTTTTCCACACAGAGGGTAGAAGACCATAAGACATGGGAGCAGAATTAGGCCACTCGGCCCATTGAGTCTGCTCCGCCATTCAATCGTGGCTGATTTGTTTCTCATCCCCAATCTCCTGCCTTTTGTCCATAACCCCTGATCCCCTTATTAATCAAGAACCTATCTATCTCTGTCTTAAAGACACTCAATGACCTGGCCTCCACAGCCTTCTGCAGCAAAGAGTTCCACAGATTCACCAAGTTAGAAATGTGCTTGTTGACAAGGTTGTGGATGTTGGATCAATTGAAAATTTCAAGACTGTGGGGGCAGAATTGTCTACTCCTATACGGACAAATGGGGCAACTGATTTATATACAGCAAGATCCTAAACATAGCAAAAAGAAGAATTGCTATTTAATTTGTTTGTCAGTGGAGAGGACAGGGCACCAGAATAACTGACTTCAAAATGTGTCACAGCATCTTTAATATGCGACTGAATTACACAGGTACACCTTCAGGTTAGTGCCTCATACAAAAACTAGCGGGAACTTTCAGTTTATTGCCTGGGTATAAACTAGTGCCATGACTGTTCTCAACAATCTACCAACCACAGACTTAATTACCTGAAGTTAAAATCAGACTGTTTGGATAATAAGTAGCCAATCCACAGCGTCGATTTTGCACTTAGCTAGCACGTTGGCAATCTACCCCAGCATTTCTGGCAGAGTTGCATTACAATTTGCATTATAAACACAACTGATGGAATGAAACTTGAATCTTCAAACTTCTGACTACATTTTTAAAAATTCATTTACGTGATATGGGTGTTGCTGGCTAGGCCAGCATTTATTACCCATCTCTAATTGCCGTTGAGAAGGCAGTGATGAGCTGCCCTCTCGAACCGCTGCAGTCTGTGAGGTGTAGGTACACCCACAGTGCAGTTAGGGAGGGGATTTCAGGGTTTTGACACAGCGACAGTGAAGGGAGCGTGATATATTTCCAAGATGGTGTGTGACTTCGAGGGGAAATTCCAACTGGTGGTGTTCCCAGGTATCTGCTGCTCTTGTCCTTCTAGGTGATGGTGGTTGTGGGTTTAGGAGGTGCTGCCTAAGGAGCCTTAGTGAGTTCCTGCAGTGCATCTTGTAAATGGTACAAACCACTGTCACTGTTTGTGGGTTTGAATGTTTGTGGAAGGGATAGTAATCAAGCAGGCTGCTTTGTCCTGGATGGTGTTAAGTTTCTTGAGTGCCATTGGAACTGCAATCATCCAGGCAAGTGGGGTGTATTCCATCATACTCCTGACTTGTACCTTGTAGATGGTGGACAGGCTTTGGGGAGTCAGGAGGTGAGTTACTTGCCACAGGATTCCTAACTTTTGACCTGCTCTTGGAGCCACAGTATTTTTGAGGCTAGTCCAGTTCTGTTTCTGGTCAATGGTCACCCCTAGGATGTTCATAGTGGGGGATTCAATTATGATAATACCATTGAATGTCAAGGGGCACTAGTTAGATCCACTCTTGTTAGAGATGGTCATTGCCTGGCACTCATGTGGCATGAATGTTACTTACTACTTGTCAGCCCAAGTCTGGATATTGTCCAAGTCTTGCTGCATTTGGAGATGGACTGCTTCAGTATCTGAAGTGTGGCGAATGATGCTGAACATTGTGCAGTCATCAACGGACATCCCCACTTCTGACCTTATGATGGAAGGAAGTTCATTGATGAAGCAGTTGAAGATGGTTGGGTCTAGGACAATACCCTGAGGAATTCCAGCAGTGATCTCCAGGAGCTGAGATGATTGACCTTTAACAACTACAACCATCTTCCTTTGTGCCACATATGACTCCAACCAGAGGAATGTTTTCCCTCAAGTACCATTGACTCCAGTTTTGCTCGGGCTTCTTGATGCTATATTCTATCATATGCTGCCCTGATGTCAAGGACAGTCACTACTAGCACCTCACCTCTGACATTCAGCTCTTTGGTCCATGTTTGAACCAAAGCTGTAATGAGGTCAGGAACAGAGTGACCCTTGTGGAACCCAAACTGAACGCTCGTGAATAGGTTATTGCTGAGTAAGTGCTGCTTGATAGCACTGTTGATGGCCCCTTCCATCACTTTATTGATGATTGCGAGTAGACTGGTAGGGAGCTAATTGACCAGGTTGTATTTATCCTGCTTCTTGTGTGCAGGACATACCTGGACAACTTTCCACATTGCCGGGTAGATACCAGTTTTGTAGCTGTATTGGAACAGTTTGGCTATGGGCAAGGCAATTCTGGAGCACAAGTCTTCTGTAGTATTGCTGAAATATTGTCAGGGCCCAGAGCCTTGTAGTATCCAGTGCTTTCAGCTGTTTCTTGATATCACATGGAGTGAATAGAATTGGCTGAAGACTGACATCTGTGATGCTGGGGACCTCTGGAGGAGGCCAAAATGGATCATCCAGCTGGCATTTCTGGCTGAAGATCGTTGCGAATTCTTCAGCCTTATCTTTTACACTGATGTGCTGGGCTCCTCCATCATTGAAAATGGGGATATTTGTGGAGCCTCCTCCTCCTCCAGTGAATTGTTGGTTGTGTAATCATTCAGCTTTGTCTGTTACTTGCTGCTTATGCTGTTTGGCTCACAAGTGTTGTAGTTTCACCAGAGTGACACCTCATTTTTAGTTATGCATGGTGTTGCTCTTAGCATGCCCTCCTACACTCTCCATTGAATCAGGATTGATCCCCTGGCTTGGTGGTAACAGTAGAATGGGGGCTATGCCGGGCCATGAGGCTACAGATTGTGGTTGAGTACAATTCTGTTGCTGATGATGGCCCACAGTGTCTCATGGATGCTCAGTCTTGAGTTGCTAGATCTGTTTAAAGTTTATCCCATTCAGCATGGTGGTAGTGCCACCATGATGGAGGTTATTCCCAATGTGAAGACAAGACTTTATCTCCACAGGGACTGTGCAGTGGTCACTCCTACTGATGCTGTCATGGACAGATGTACCTGTGGCTAGCAGGTTGATGAGGATGGGGTCAAGTATGGTTTTCCCTCTTGTTGGTTCCCTCACCACCTAGTTCCAGTCTAGCAGTCTAGGTCCTTTAGGACCTGGCCAGCTTGGTCTTTGGTGGGACTACCAAGCCACTCTTGGTGATGGACAGGGAAATCCCCCACCTAGAGTACATTCTGCACATTTGCCACCTTCATTGCTTCCTCCAAGTGGTGTTTAACATGTAGGAGCACTGATTCATCCGCTGAGGGAGGCTGTTGCTCTTCTATTCTGTGAGACCACTCTCCCAATTTTGGCACAAACCCCCAGACGTTAGTAAGGAGGACTTTGCAGGGTTAACAGGACTGAGTTTGCCGTTGTCATTTCTGATGCCTAGGTCGATGCCGGGCAGTGTGTCCAGTTTCATTGCTTTCTGTTTTCTTAATAGTGATTGGAAACAGCTGAGTGGCCTGCTCGGCAAACACTGAGTCGGGCCAAAGTTTTATTATTTGTCCTTGGGATGTGGATGTCGCTGGCAAGGTGAACATTTATCACCCATCCCTAATTGTCCTTGTGCAGACGGTGGTGAGTCTTTTTGAAGTACTGCAGTCTATGTGGTGTAGGTACATCCACAGTGCTGTTAGAGAGGGAGTGGTTGTGATAGTGAAGGTGATATAGTTCCACGTCAGGATGGTGTGTGGCGTGGAACTGAACTGCCAGCTAGTGGTGTTCCCAGGCATCTGCTTCGCTTGTTCTTTGATGCCAATAGTTCACAAACGTTTTGGCCTTGTATCCTTATTCAGATTGATCAACTTTTGGAGTATTTCTCCTGGCAATTTATTTTTTAATTACCCCCATGTTAATGACGACACATTTTGCAAATCATTCTAAACACACAGTACAGGTAAATATATGCCTAAAATAATAATTTTTTACGTATGATTCATTGCATGAGCTTGATTTTTGGAGCTTCCTGTCTCCTGCTCAGTACTTCCTGCTCACCACTTCCTGTCTCCCATTCGTTGCTTCCTACTTCCCGCCTCGCTCACTCCCTCTCGCTATGAGCAAGGGCTCAGGAGAGGGGTAGCAAGTGGCGAGGGGTGAGGCAGGGAAGTAGTGAGCAGGAGAGCTGGGAGGGGGAAGCGGGAGGGTCAGGGCACAGGACATTAAGGGGAGGGGCGCAGGGAAGGGGGGGGGTCAAGGAAGGAAGTGGAATGTGGGAGAATCAGGAGAGGGAAGCAGTGAGGGGAGGGGGAAGCGGGTAGGGGAGGGTGGGGAGGGGGAAGCGGGTAGGGGAGGGTGGGGAGGGGGAAGCAGTGAGGGGGAGGGGGAAGTGGGTAGGGGGAGGGTGGGGAGGGGAAGCAGTGAGGAGGAGGGGAGGAGGGGAGGGTGGGGAGGAGGAGGGGAGGGTGGGGGGGAGGAGGAGGGGAGGGTGGGGGGGAGGAGGAGGGGAGGGTGGGGGGGAGGAGGAGGGGAGGGTGGGGAGGAGGAGGGGAGGGTGAGGAGGGGGAAGCAGCGAGGGTGGGGAGGGGGAAGCAGCGAGGGTGGGGAGGGGGAAGCAGCGAGGGGGAGGGTGGGGAGGGGGAAGCAGCGAGGGGGAGGGTGGGGAGGGGGAAGCAGCGAGGGGGAGGGTGGGGAGGGGGAAGCAGCGAGGGGGAGGGTGGGGAGGGGGAAGCAGCGAGGGGGAGGGTGGGGAGGGGGAAGCAGCGAGGGGGAGGGTGGGGAGGGGGAAGCAGCGAGGGGGAAGCAGCGAGGGGGAGGGTGGGGAGGGGGAAGCAGCGAGGGGGAGGGTGGGGAGGGGGAAGCAGCGAGGGGGAGGGTGGGGAGGGGGAAGCAGCGAGGGGGAGGGTGGGGAGGGGGAAGCAGCGAGGGGGAGGGTGGGGAGGGGGAAGCAGCGAGGGGGAGGGTGGGGAGGGGGAAGCAGCGAGGGGGAGGGTGGGGAGGGGGAAGCAGCGAGGGGGAGGGTGGGGAGGGGGAAGCAGCGAGGGGGAGGGTGGGGAGGGGGAAGCAGCGAGGGGGAGGGTGGGGAGGGGGAAGCAGCGAGGGGGAGGGTGGGGAGGGGGAAGCAGCGAGGGGGAGGGTGGGGAGGGGGAAGCAGCGAGGGGGAGGGTGGGGAGGGGGAAGCAGCGAGGGGGAGGGTGGGGAGGGGGAAGCAGCGAGGGGGAGGGTGGGGAGGGGGAAGCAGCGAGGGGGAAGCAGCGAGGGGGAGGGTGGGGAGGGGGAAGCAGCGAGGGGGAGGGTGGGGAGGGGGAAGCAGCGAGGGGGAGGGTGGGGAGGGGGAAGCAGCGAGGGGGAGGGTGGGGAGGGAAGAGGTGAGTGGGAGGGTCAGGGCAAGCAGCAATCAGAGCAGCTTGTTTGTTTTTCAAACCCACTGGGCAGGCGCTGTAACTGCGTTTGAAAACAGGGGCAGCAGTATTCAGAGAATGTGGATGTACTTTAAACGGGGATACCAACCATTACACAATTTATTTAAGAACCCCTCTGTATAGACATGTGCTATATCTTCAGGGTACACGCCCCCACTTTGAGAACCACTGTTCAAGGCAGTGGAGCTCATGGGTTTGGAAGGTGCTGTCAAAGGTGCCTTAGTGAGTTGCTGCAGTGCATCTTGTAGTTCATACACACCGCTGCTGCTGTGTGCCCTTGCGAAGAAAGTGGATGTTAAGCTGGTAGATAGTGCAAACGTCAATCAGGTGACTTTGTGCTGGATGGTGTGAAGCTTCTTCGGTGTTGTTAGAGGTGCACTTTTCCAGGCAAGTGGAGAATATTCCATCATACTTCTGATTTATACCTTGTAAATGGTGGACAGGCTTTGGGGAGCCATAAGTTGATTAACTTGTTGCAGAATTCCCAGCCTTTCACCCGCTCTTGTAGCCACAATATTTATATGTCTGGTCTAGTTTAGTTTCTTGTCAATGTTGATGGTGAGGATTTCAGCATTGGCAATGACCGTTGAATGTCAAGAGGAGATAATGGGTTCTGCTTTTTTTGGACAATTGGTTATTTTCTGGCACTTCTGTGGCACAAATGTTATCTGCCACTTATCAGCTCAAGCCTGAAAGTTGTCCAGGTTTTTGCAGCCTGCCGTTACGGACGGTTTCAATTTCTGAGGAACTGCCGAGGATATGGAATGTTATACACC
This sequence comes from Mustelus asterias, assembly GCF_964213995.1. Classification (NCBI taxonomy): domain Eukaryota; kingdom Metazoa; phylum Chordata; class Chondrichthyes; order Carcharhiniformes; family Triakidae; genus Mustelus; species Mustelus asterias. The sequence goes on along the minus strand of NC_135815.1, from coordinate 23,417,500 downwards.
ACCTGCCAAATGAAAGTACACTAAGTGGGGCTTTGCTGTGCTGTGGACTGGTATTTCCTGGTATTTGGGAACTGGATTGAAACTGCTCAGATCCAAAAACTTCCATTCTATCCACTTGAGAGGTGCTTCAGCCAATAGCCCAGTGTGACGTGTTCACTGCCGTGATGTCAGCACCCATGTTTATGGAAAAAGTAAATATTTTAAAATCAACAGGATGCTATTCAATATATCCTCTGGCAGGTTTGACTTCTGAAAGGATGTTAATGGTGACAGCCCCTATCCAACTTAATTAAAATGACTCTGTCATGTAAACTTACCTTTGGTTCCAGCTTCTAATCATTGATCTGGTGTGTATGGATATTGGGTGAGGCAGAGCAGTGGCATACTCCATTGTTGAATGCCCTGCTGGCAATCACTTGCCCGAGGGATAGAAATCATAGAAGAAATCATAGAAACCCTACAGTGCAGAAGGAGGCCATTCGGCCCATCGAGTCTGCACCGACCACAATCCCACCCAGGCCCTACCCCCACATATTTTACCTGCTAATCCCTCTAACCTATGCATCTCTGGACTCTAAGGGGCAATTTTTAACCTGGCCAATCAACCTAACCTGCACATCTTTGGACTGTGGGAGGAAACCGGAGCACCCGGAGGAAACCCACGCAGACACGAGGAGAATGTGCAAACTCCACACAGACAGTGACCCAAGCCGGGAATCGAACTTGGGACCCTGGAGCTATGAAGCAGCAGTGCTAACCACTGTGCTACCGTGCCGCCTAAGGGTCATTGTGTCGACGGAACAAAACCCTGCCATGAATTCAGCCTGGTGTGGTGGAGAGAACAAAGAACAGGAAACAGGCCCTTCGGCCCTCCAAGCCTGTGCCGCTCATTGGTCCAACTAGACCATTCGTTTGTATCCCTCCATTCCCAGAATGCTCATGTGACTATCCAGGTAAGTCTTAAACAATGCCAGCGTGTCTGCCTCCACCACCCTACTTGGCAGCGCATTCCAGGCCCCCACCACTCTCTGTGTAAAAAAATGTCCCTCTGATATCTGAGTTATACCTCACCCCTCTCACCTTGAGCCCATGACCCCTCGTGATCGTCACTTCCGACCTGGGAAAAAGCTTCCCACTGTTCACCCTATCTATACCCTTCATAATTTTGTACACCTCTATTAGATCTCCCCTCATTCTACGTCTTTCCAGGGAGAACAAGCCCAGTTTACCCAATCTCTCCTCATAGCTAAGACCCTCCATACCAGGCAACATCCTGGTAAACCTTCTCTGCACTCTCTCTAACGCCTCCATGTCCTTCTGGTAGTGCGGTGACCAGAACTGGACGCAGTACTCCAAATGTGGCCTAACCAGCATTCTATACAGCTGCAACATCAGACTCCAGCTTTTATACTCTATACCCCGTCCTATAAAGGCAAGCATACCATATGCCTTCTTCATCACCTTCTCCACCTGTGCTGCCACCTTCAAGGATTTGTGGACTTGCACACCTAGGTCCCTGTGTGTTTCTATACTCTTGATGGCTGTGCCATTTATTGTATAACTCCTCCCTACATTAGTTCTTCCAAAATGCATCACTTCGCATTTATCTGGATTAAATTCCATCTGCCATTTCTCCGCCCAATTTTCCAGCCTATCTATATCCTGCTGTATTGTCCGACAATGTTCATCGCTATCCGCAAGTCCAGCCAACTTCGTGTCATCCGCAAACTTGCTGATAACATTGTCATTGATCCAATTTTTGAGTGGGCTGGTTGGGAACGTGTCAGTTGTAGAGAAGAATACAAATGTCTGTTTCGCATAATAGGTGTCAACGGGGGGAAGGTTTTCTTAGGTTGATATGTGTCTGTGACAATTAACCAACAGCATCTCCCGAACCCGCAACCTCGACCACCTTGATGGACAGCAGACGCATGATAAACATCACCTTCAGGTTACATGTGATCCTGACTTGAGAATATATCACCATTCCTTCTACATCACTCAGTCAGAATCCTGGGACTTCCTATCTATCAATAATGTGGAAATAGCTCTCCCGCCATCTTCCTACTTTTTTCATTCCTCCCTAAGATGTGGGCGCCATTGGTAAGGCTAGCATCTCGCCCATCCCTAATCATTTGGACTGTTGTAATTGATTCAAGAAGGTGGTCCACCACCACCACCTTCTCAGCAATAATTGGAGATGGGCATAACGCTGCCCTTTCCTGCGGCAACCACATCACTGGAAGGAATGACAACAAAAAGCAGGAAGGCAGTCTTGGGTCAGTATTTTTTTGACCAATACCTTAATAACAAGCCTTCTCTGAGGAAGGATGTCCTTGCTATCGAGGGAGTGCAGCAAAGGTTTACCAGGCTGATCTCTGGGATGGCAGGTCTGTCATATGAGGAGAGGCTAAATCGGTTAGGATTATACTCACTGGAGTTTAGAAGAGTGGGAGGGACTCTCATAGAAACTTATAAAATTCTAACTGGGTAGATTCAGAAAGAATGTTCCCAATGGTGGAGGAGTCCAGAACTAGGGGTCATAGTTTGAGGATAAGGGGTAAGCCTTTTAGAACTGAGGAGAGGGGAAGTTTCTTCACCCAGAGGGTGGTGAATGTGTGGAATTCACTACCACAGAAAGTAGTTGAGGCCAAAACGTTGTCTGATTTCAAGAAGAAATTAGATATAGCTCTAGGGACTAAAGGGAGATGGGAGATGGGGGGGGGGGAGAATGGGGGGGGGGGGGAGAGTGGGGGGGAGGGGGAGAATGGGGGGGGGGAGGGGGAGAGTGGGGGGGGGGGAGGGGGAGAGTGGGGGGGGAGAGTGGGGGGGGAGAGTGGTGGGGGGGGAGAGTGGTGGGGGGGGAGAGTGGGGGGGGGGAGAGTGGGGGGGGAGAGTGGGGGGGGGAGAGTGGGGGGGGGAGAGTGGGGGGGGGGAGAGTGGGGGGGGAGGGGGGAGAGTGTGGGGGGGGAGGAGTGTGGGGGGGGAGGAGAGTGGGGGGGGAGAGTGGGGGGGGGGGAGAGTGGGGGGGGGGAGAGTGGGGGGGGGGAGAGTGGGGGGGGGAGAGTGGGGGGGGGGGGAGAGTGGGGGGGGGGGAGAGTGGGGGGGGGGAGAGTGGGGGGGGGGAGAGTGGGGGGGGGGGGAGAGTGGGGGGGGGGAGAGTGGGGGGGGGAGAGTGGGGGGGGGAGAGTGGGGGGGGGAAGAGTGGGGGGGGGGAGAGTGGGGGGGGGGAGAGTGGGGGGGGGGGGGAGAGTGGGGGGGGGGGAGAGGTGGGGGGGGGAGAGTGGGGGGGGGGAGAGTGGGGGGGGAGAGTGGGGGGGGGGGAGAGAGGTGGGGGGGGGGGGGGAGAGTGGGGGGGGGGGAGGGAGAGTGGGGGGGGGGAGGGAAGAGTGGGGGGGGGGGGAGAGTGGGGGGGTTCTCGGGGGGGGGAGAGTGGGGGGGGGGGAGAGTGGGGGGGGGGGGGGAGAGTGTGGGGGGGGGAGAGGGGGAGTGGGGGGGAGGGAGAGTGGGGGGGAGCGTGAGTGGGGGGGGGGCGAGCGAGTGGGGGGGGGGGGGAGAGGTGGGG